>NW_015557117.1:106587-131946 GCF_001515605.1 Sinocyclocheilus anshuiensis | reverse complement strand
TTTTTTTTTTTTTTTAAATGTCCAGTCTACCTTGACATAGTTGTAAAGTTGTTTTAATCTATTTTTGATACACTCTAACCACTCTGTGATATTGTGTGCTGGAACAGTGAAGAAGGCCCTGGAACCAGTAAAGCTGAACGGATGGGGGACACCTGAGGTGAACAGTGAAACAATGCAGACCAGTGAACCCTGGGTGTTTGCCGGCGGAGACATCGCCGGCTTGGCCAACACCACCGTGGAGTCTGTCAACGATGGCAAACAAGCTTCCTGGCACATCCACAAGTACATCCAGGTGGGCTCTCCACTCAGTAAGCCAATCCATCTCATTCTACATTTGGACGTCTTACACAACATACTTAGTGTTTGGCCACAGTTGTGTAGCTTTGAGAGCCTGCTTCACATTATGTGTCAGTGCCAGCAATTTTCAGCATTAGTATAGCACTCAAAGTTTTACGCTCACAGTTTTTATAGCGAGGGCATTATTCCACAGGGCCTTTTTTTCTCAGGGTGACATATTGAGTGCTTTTTGGCTTAGACACTCAAACAGTAGAAGATTCTTCCTTCGTTTTCCTAGCAGAAAAATATTTTCTGTGATTTTGCACACAGACCTAAGCGGCAGCATAAAGAGAAGGTTCATACAGAGGTTAATCGCTAATGTAACTGTGGCCAGAGGAAGTCACGCTGAAGTGTTTGTTCGGCAAATGCATCCCCCCCCCAAAAAAAACATTCTGTAATTTTGGACTACAGAGAAAGAGCTGTACAAATATTTGCTAATGGGTTCAGCAGTTCAAGATCACGTAAATGATTGGAAGATAAGATCACATTTTGTTTGTGGGTGTTGTGTTTAAATTTTGGTTATTGGGCTTTGTGTATGGATTTTCAGTGGGATGAGATGTTCTCTTGAGCAGCGTGCTTGTTTTTCTTTCGTTTTAGCTTGCAAAAAATGTTTCTGTGCTAGTAGGGGAGAGCGGAGGCAGTTGTAACAATACATTTCCTCAGTCACAAACAAACTGTGATGACACTTACTCAGCACATGCTCAGTACAGTCTCTCTCTGCCTGAGAAAAATAAGTGCCGTCATTTCAACTTCTGAGAATTTGTCAAGACTAAATGTTTTTGTGGTGTGAAAGTGTTTTATATTTTTCATTTTATGTCCAAACTTATTCTTTTGCTATCTAAAGTATATTTTATCTTTAGTTCGTTTTTTTTTTTTTTTTAATTAAAATGAACATTTTAACTCAGTGTAGCTTCAGTGTAGGATTTTTGTCAAGGTCATATGTAACAGAAATTATTTGACTTTAATAATAAATAAATACTATTTTATAATTGTATAGTTTTTATATATGTGTATCTGTTTGTATAAATGTATGTGTGCATGTACAGTATGTAAGTATCTATATGTATGTTCATTAAAAAAAAGCTTTAGTATATAATTTAATAAAAAATTATACACTCACTGGCCACTTTATTAGGTACACTTTGCTAATACTGAGTTGGGCCCTTAATACTTCTTATTATATATTCAAAAACTTGCTGGAAACATTTCTCAGAGAGTTTGGTCCATATTGACACAATAGCATCATCCAGTTGCTGCAGATTTGTGAGCTGCACATCCATGATGCAAATCTCCCACATCCCAAAGGTGCTCTGTTGGACTGAGATCTGGTGACTGTGGAGTCTATCTGAGTATAGTGAACTCATTGTCATGTTCAAGAAACTAGCTTGAGATGATTTGAGTTTTATGACATGATGTGTTATCCTGCTGGGAGTAGCCACTGTGGTCATAAAGGGATGGATATGGTCAGCAACAATACTCGGGTAGGCTGTGGGTTTAAATTATGCTCAGTTGGCATTACACCACCACCACCAGACTGAACTGTTGATACAAGGCAGGATGAATTTATGTTGGTTACCTCAAATTCTGACCCCACCATCTGAATGTCGCAGCAGAAATGGAGACTCATCAGACCAGGCTACCATTTTCCAATCTTCTGTTGTCCAATTTGGTGAGCCTGTGCGATTGTAACCTCGGTTTCCTGTTCTTAGCTGACAGGAGTGGCATCTAGTGTGATCTTCTGCTTCTGTAACCCATCTGCTTCAAGATTCGACGTATTGTGTGTTCAGAGATATTCTTCTGCATACCTCATTTGTAAATAGTAATTATTTGAGTTACTGTTGCCTTTCTATCAGCTTGACCCAGTCTGGCCATTCTCCTCTGACGTCTGGCATCAACAAGGCATTTTCGCCCACAGAACTGCCGTTCACTTTTCTGTAAACCCTAGAGATGGTTGTGCATGAAAATCCCAGTAGATCAGCAGTTTCAGAAATACTTAGACCAGCCCGTCTGACACCAACAACCATGCCACATTCAAAGTCACTTAAATCACCTTTCTTCCCATTCTGATGCTCAGTTTGAAATTCAGCAGTTCATCTTGATCATGTCTTCATGCCTAAATGCATTGAATTGCTGCCATGTAATTGGCTGATTAGATATTTGCGTTAATGAGCAGTTGAACTGGTGCACCTATCAAAGTAGCCTGTGAGTGTATATAATCATAATTATTTATAATTATATAAACAATTATATATTATAAATAAACATATCTTACAAAAAAAATCAAAAATTAATAATAAACATTCTTTAATAAATATTATTGAGCTAAAGTAACTGCCTGAAGGCTGTTTTTCACTCATTGCAGTATATATAACAGTAGTATGTAGTATAAACATTTAAACTCAAATATAATTGTAATTTAGGTTCAACCTAGACCACCACTTTAAACACATACCTGCTAAAAAAACATATCAATGGGAAAACAGTTCAGTACTATTACTAATAGTTAAAAATGTAGTATTATTTCCTTTAAGATGTTTTTTTTTTTAAGAAAGTGCTTATATTTTTTATGTGTGATGGCAATGCAGGCAAGAAAAAAAAAGTGATGGTTTATATGTGTGTGTTTTCTCTGCAGTCCCTTCTTGGTAACACAGTAAGCACCACTCCCAAACTGCCCTTGTTCCACTGCGCCATCGATACAGTGGACATCAGTGTGGAGATGTGCGGGATTAAGTTTCCTAACCCGTTTGGGCTGGCCAGCGCTCCACCCACAACCAGCGCAGCCATGATCCGCAGGGCCTTCGAGCAGGGCTGGGGCTTTGCCCTCACCAAGACTTTTGGCCTAGACAAGGTATATTTACAGAACACAGAAAAAAAATCAACATGCAGTATGCCATAGGCTCCACATGCACTCGTGCTAGGATTTGGGTGGTATATTTGTGTGGGAAGCGCACACTGCATTGCAAAGTATCAGCAGAGCAAAGTCTTTTGTACAACATCATAAAAACTGAAACCTTGGCAAAAATCCCCGAAAGGTTATAAGCATATGAAAGCACCAGCACTGGGCACTGCTAACAATAATACAAGTCTTTCCAGCTTGTGAAACAGCTCACAGACACACACTCATACACACGTATGCACACACTAACACCAGACATAATGAGCCACATTCTGGTGGCTTTCTTAAAAAAACAAAAACAAACAAAAAAAAAAACCCACAACAACCCTCCCATTAGGCAGCCATGCATCTGCCTTGTTAGCAATGTAACATTTGTTCTTGACAGGAGGTCAAAAAAAAAGAAAGAAACAGGCATGAGTTGTTTATTGAACTCCAGCAGAAAATCTTTTTGTTTTAATTTAATTTCTAATTCAAGTGATGGGAAAATTAATCGGTGACATCTGTTTGTTCTGGGTTTGCTGACAGTCCTT
This sequence comes from Sinocyclocheilus anshuiensis, assembly GCF_001515605.1. Taxonomy (NCBI): domain Eukaryota; kingdom Metazoa; phylum Chordata; class Actinopteri; order Cypriniformes; family Cyprinidae; genus Sinocyclocheilus; species Sinocyclocheilus anshuiensis. Next base: position 128,184 of record NW_015557117.1, on the reverse strand, counting down.
GATTAGTGGAGCTACAAATGGAAATAGAGTTTAAAAAAAGAAAGGAGAAGAGAGGCAGAGTGCAGGGTTTAAGTCATATCAGACATCACCATGGCAACGGCAAGAGGCGTCTGCGCAGCTCTTCGATCAGAGCGTCAATTTCACAAAGAATTTAAGAAAGCAAATGACAACGTTTAAAGGACTTTAAAGAAAAAACTAGTGAAAGAAAAAGCAAACATTTTTAAAGAAATAAAAAATGCAGTACCATAGGAGGAGCCAAAATATTTTGATGGTATCTGAATAAATCAAATAAAACAGAATGATTTTTAAAAATTATTAGTCTGGGTTGAATGCTGTAAATTTATTACTGAATTAATATCTCATTCTGTAATAATTCTATAATATCTCATTTGCTGTTGTAATGACAATCTGTGTACTTTATTCCCGAGAATAAACAATCGAATAGACATTAAAGCATAGGCAGAGTACTAAATAATTCAATATTGTCCAAAATTCACCCACTATTGGCTGGTATATCAAATGTGCGGACCACTTAGCCCCCTATTTTGGCCCCTCCACTCTAAAACTGAAACTCATCCTAGTCTGCTTTAAAACCAGTGTTTAAGTTTTGCCTGGAATATGATCATTCTATGTCAGTTATTTCTCTGCATGGCACTGAGAGTCATGAACTCACCTCACTGGATACTGCACCCATGTCAACAGTGAACCTTAGCTAATAATTCTTCGAATCTTGCGCTGCAGTGGCGAGATGTGGCCATATTTCAGTAAATAGAACTCATATTGCTCTCTATGTGCTGGAATGGCTGCACTGAAACACTCTCTCCCTTTCATTCCCTCTCGCAGGCAGGATAAAGAAAACCCCTCAGTTGTCAACATGTTCTTTGTGTCTCCGCGCAGTGCTGTCATTGAAACATAGGGGACTTTTTTTAATATCCTGTTCTCCTGAGTCATGCTAAGATGCGTCGTCCGTCGAGGCCGCACTGCATCAATTGCACTCAGAAAGCCCTGTGATTGTCACGCTGGATATGAAAATAGCTGCCTGTGTATATGTGCGCTGCAAATGTACCTACAGTAGTGCTAACGGGCACCCAGGAAACAGGCGACACTTTCATTAATTATAATTAATGAGATGCATTGCCTATGTAAATGTTTTATTTTTCCCTTCTGTCTCAAGATGCGAGTCCCTCGGGAATTGGCACCACAATGACTTGGAACGAGCTCCGAGAACGGTTTTGCATGACAGTTAGTGGCACTTCTATCTTATTCCTTGTCTCTGATGATCTAAGAGTCCATTGGTCCTCAGATCCACCCGAGAAGGTCATGTGGTCAGATCTTAGCCATCAAACGGCGACTTGTAGAGCTGATGGGTGCTGGGATCTCTGATGGATCAGAACCTCCAGGCCCAATTAGCCTTTTAAGTCATCTCTGTGTGAGAGACTTCGCACAGTGTCACACTCTTCCTCTGCGTCGCGGGCAGGCAGCCAGGAAGTGGCATGTCAGAGCGCCGGAGGGCTAAGGGGCCATCACTCAGTCAGTGCGGCGCTAATTGTACATGAGAATGAATGATGGCTGCTATTGTTCTTTTATGCGAGGTTGATTGCCTATTACTCGTGTTCTTGAGCTCACACGAGCAGTATCCTGAGCCTACGGATCAGCTGGTTAGAGATGATGTTAATGCCGGCTGATTTTTGATGGAGTTCATTATGCCCCTGCAGAGTCATGATGTATTTTTAAAGTTAGCGAGAAAGGAGGTGAGCCAGATTGTTGGGTGCGGAAAAATACATCTCCCTCTCCCTGGCACATTCATCATAACATTGTCTGGGCCGCTCCTGACAAAGCTCCGCAGCTATACCCATTTTCCCCTCTACTGATTTAGCCGGTTGGTTATGGATCAGAGTGGAGTGCAGAGAGAGAACTCGCTCACTTCCTGCATGAGAAATAAGCCCATCCCCTGCTGTTTAAAACACATTCAATCATTGTCAAAGCTCAGACAGGAGCTTATCACACCTTTAAAATACACCACTTCAGGCTACGAGACTTAATATCTGCAGTATAAAACAGGGATGGAAGAGCAGATGAGATCCACATCTCCTAATCATCCTCTAATTGCACAGTGCTTTGTCCAATTAAGTTAGCGTTTATAACGGTGGGTGTGAGCACATTGTATTCTTTCTAGTCCACTCTCAAAGCTATTTGACTCATTGATCTAATCTACTTTGCAGATTTTGACACGTAAGATTTCATAAAACATGTAATTCAGTGACTACAGTATATTCACACAAGCAGTGTTTGAGATTGACAACCGTATGTATCAACACGATTGACTCAAAAAATGATTGTGTTCATTCATTGATGGACAACTCTCAAAAGCTGTGTTCACACAGTCAGTGGTATTGACAATCATATTTACTAACAGGCTTCACTCTCAAAAGCTGCGTTCACACAGTGTTTTGGATTGACATCTTATTTATTAACAGGTTTCACAGTCAGTGTTTGGGATTGAAAACTGTATTTACTAACAGGTTTCACTCTCAAAAGCTGCATTCACACAGTAAGTGTTTGGGATTGAAAACTGTATTTACTAAAAGGTTTCATTCTCAAATGCTGTGTTCACACAGTCAGTGTTTGGGATTGACAACCGTATTTAATTCTACTCTCAAATGTTTCATTCCCACAGTGTTTGAGATTGACAGTCATATTTATTAACATATTTTACTCTCAAATGCTGCATTCCCACAGTGTTTGACATTGACAATCATATTTATTAACATTTTACTCTCAAATGCTGTGTTCACACAGTCAGTATTTGGGATTGAGAACTTTATTTACTAAAACCTAAAAACTATGAATACTGTCTGCATGATTGACTAACCAAAGTGAACCTGCACTTCTATTTTCATAATAGTTGTGAATAATGACTGTAACCACAGTGAGTAAATTTTAAAGATGGTGACATAAAATCAGATGGACAAATCACAATTCACACTTTGTTTAATAGTTTATGGTTACCATAATTTCTCCTGAATTATGGAACACTAATCCCGGCAAATCATACCAGTCTGGCCAAGCCAAGAAACCATTGAGGACCTGCAAACCATTTTAAGACTAATTTAAACTGTTTTTTTTTCTTCCAGCAGGACAACCACGCAATATGTCTATTTTCTGGCATTTTCATAACCTGAGAGTGTTTTACAGCCCTAACATTAGTGACTGACAGCAAAGAACAACCCACAACTCATACCGTACCTATATGTCAATAACATCACCGGCACCTTGTTGTCCACTGCAGTTCCATTTATGCAACAAATATATAACTTAATCTCAAAATTCAGGCAATATTTTAAAGACTGTCAATTTGGTTGTAAAAAGTAGTTATCAATCTCTTTCATAGCCAAACGTTGTGTGAGCATAACCATATTTAGCACTCCAACCAGGACTGACAACCATGGTCTGTTGCTGTGTGAACATAGCCATTATGACATACACTTGTCTGACATATGGCCATTATTGAGGTCAAGTACTGACATTGCATGATGGGCTGATGGTGCCTGAAACACAACTGAAACAAATTTATCTCAAAGGTGTTTAGTGGGGTTCAGCTTTGTGCTTAAAGCAGCTTTGTCAAGATTTTTTTCCACACCAGAGTCAATAAAACATTTCTTTATGGCACTGCTGCAACTAAATTGAAAGCACACATTTCTCTAGAATTATATGCTGCAGAATTAAGACTCAATTTCACTGGAACGACCAATCTGTTTTGATTTAGTTAGTAGTATAGTTATAGTAGAAAACGTAACCCCAAAAGGAGCTCCAGGTATTGTTGCACAGTTAGGTAGGACATCTGTGCTCTCTCTTCCACTTCCTCTCTGCTAAGGCCCTTAAAAAAACAGGCAGCCTACTCAGTCCCTCACACCCATGTGGGCCAGCCGGAGCAGGCAGGAAATCGATAGTGGCTGGGGACAGACGGCTGCCGTCCCGCAATTAATGCCAATTTGTTATGTGCACGTATCTCTGCAGGGAGACATGGTGTGGGCGGAACTTTCCCACACTGATTAAGGCACCTTGAGTACACAACTCTAGAGAGACAGCTAGATAAAGAGTCTGTTCCCAGAGGTGAATTTAGATGGCTTTACATTTGTAGATGTTTGCATGAATATGAATGATTGCAATGAATTATTCAGATGTCTTGGCATGTTCTGTGACTCTGTACTGTTATTAACATACACTGTATTCAATGAATTGTAAGTTGTTGCTACTGAGCTATGAGGGTTCTTTGTATAGGATTATAAATCTTGGTGACATCCCACATTTAAATAAGTGGCATTTTAAAAACTGGATGATGAAAATGTTTAAGATTTAAAGTTTTTATTATTTTAGTCCATGTAATGAACTGAATACATGATGTTGCTGTTGCTAGGCTATACTACCATTCAAAAGTGTGGAGTTTTTAAAAACAAAAGATATTCATATTTTTATTCAGCATTAATAATAATTGTTAGAAAAAAAACTTTCACATTATTACAGTTTTTGTTATATTTTTAATCAAAAACACAGCTTTTGGAGAGCATAAGAGACTTCTTTCAAAAACCTAAAAAAAAAAACAGTTCATTATTCCAAGCTTTTGACTGCTATTGCATATTAAATTAGCAAATTAAAAATCAACAAAACAACTTCATTTGAAGATGTGCACATGTTCCTACATGTTTTAAGCTGCCACTTATGCAAGTTCAAACTGAGCTTGTCATTTTTTTGTTCCCATCCTCTCGTTTTACTTATTGTTTCATGACTTTTCTTTGAACGTGACTATCTAAAGGCAAAAGGCCCATTATTAAAAAAATATCCTTCACACTAGACTGTGATATTTGTACATGAAGAAAAAAAATTGTATGACATAAAACAAAAGGGAGAAGGTATCTAGAGGTTTTTTTTTTTTTCATTCGTTAATGCAGTACATGTATATAAATAAGCACTCTTGTGTCCTTGAGTGTGCTTCTTAATTCACCATCGCCCCAGGCATGCTGTATGATAGCCAACCCTTCAGCCTATAACATGTGCATCGCATGCTGGAACAGCGTTCAGCGGTGCTGAATGTATGTAACAGTGCCAAGGCCCTCATTAAAGAATATATAGCATAGAAAGTAAAAGATTCACACTGAGATGGCAGAGGTGCGTGCGAGAAACAGTTTGGTGCATGAGTGAAACCTGCGTGGGGATGTTAGCATTTAATTTTATGTTTGTTAAATGCAGGTGTCGTGTGTGGGAAGTTTGAGTTTCATGACAGAAGAGAAAGCTTTGTGGTGACTTTTTAATCAGTCTACGTGAAGAGTGGGAGTTTTAAGCCTAACTTTTCATTCCTTACTTTGTTGCAAAGATATTTTTATAAGATGTAAATCACATTCACTCACCTTTATAAGGCCTTTATAAGAGTTAAGAGAGTTCATTTTTCTCTACAGCGCTTGAAGCCCTGAATTATTAAAAGATGAAAATAAGCACCACATATTTTTTCCAAAGAGAAATAAAAAAGAAGAAAGTTCTAAATCCGTGTTTAATTGTAAAAACTAAATTTGAAGCACAAAAGGTTTTCACTTTATTGCTTAAAGGGGGAAAAAAGTCAAGTTCTGTCACCATTTACTCACCCTAATGTCATTTCTAACTTGTATGAGTTTTTTTTTCTTCCATGTAACACAAAATGTTTGAATGATAGAGGAATAGGCTGAGAATTTTACCTTGAAACCCTTCCTTGACAGCTGTAGTCTCCATTCACTTTTCATTATCCAGGGGCTTAAAGGGATAGTTCACCCAAAAATGAAAATTTGATGTTTATCTGCTTACCCCCAGGGCATCCAAGATGTAGGTGACTTTGTTTCTTCAGTAGAACACAAACGAAGATTTTTAACTCAAACCGTTGCAGTCTGTCAGTCATATAATGGAAGTGAATGGGAATCACGGCTTTGAGAGTAAAAAAACATACACAAACAAAACCAAATTAAACCCTGCGGCTCGTGACGATACATTGATGTGTAAAGACACGAAACGATCGGTCTGTGCAAGAAACTGAACAGTATTTATATCGTTTTTTACCTCTGATTCACTGCAATGTCCGAACTGTCCTGAGCGCGTTCTCAGATGCGTCTTCTTCTTGCTTTACGGCAGATCGCAGACTTATAAATGCATTACCGCCACCTATATCTTGCAATGTCCGAACTGTCCTGAGCGCGTTTGCGTCTTCTTCTTCAGTCGGCGCGTGACGCGTCTTCTTCTTCTTTTAGCTTTATGGCGGATCGCAGACTTATATGTGAATTACCACCACCTATCTCTCAAATAGACCATTGACACTCCTAATTGAGATTGTAGATAGAGTGTAAATGCTCCATTTGAGAGATAGGTGGCGGTAATGCACTTATAAGTCAGCGATTCACTGTAAAGCAAGAAGAAGAAGACGACGCATCTGAGAATTAGTGATGCAAAGTCCGATTCTTTTCCGCGAACCGGTTCTTTTCGGACAGTTCGGCTCATTGAAGCGGTTCAAAAAGCCGATTCATCGGTTCCTGGCATCATCAAGCAATGACACCACTACACATTTCTTTTCTAACAACTCAGTGCCATGTTGTATCAATGAAACATTCAAATAAAGTAATTTGTCTCAACACATATTGAAACATTCAAATAAAAAGTTATTTGTGTAAATGCACATAGCTGATAATTGCCTTTCATTCACTTAAGTTAAATGGTGTCAGTGGTCACAGTATCATTCGCGGATCCTTTATGTCAGATACGACTAACCTACAACTTAGATAAGATTCCTAAAAGTTTCGCACCTACAGCACACATTACAGACACTGATGCACAAACGCGGATATGTTCAACATGTCTAAAGTATAAAGAAAGAATAAACCTGTCTTATAAAAGCCTTGATTTCGCTTAAACAACTTAAAATACAGTATGATCTGCATGCAAAATAAACCATGCTAAAATTCAGGTTTTTCCATGTTTTAATAAAAAACCAGGGCTTTTTAATAAAACGATTCATAAGCATATCTCCAGTAGCCTATGTTTTGTTTGTTATAAAGAAACTTAAGTATCAGGCTTGTTCAAGTCCTCGGTGATACACATGCAGTGCAACTCACTCATCAGAATCCTCGGCAATCCTAAGCAAACTTCGACAGTTGGTTAAACTGGCTCATTCGGTTCTTTTTGAGTCCTCGGTAATCAGTTGCGGCTCCTGACCGTAAATTTAGGTGGGGCAGATTCTGGGTCGTAGCGCTAATATATGAAAAACATTTTGTAAGCTTTATATTCTAATCTCTGAACACATGGGGACAAAATTTTGGCAGAGATGTCCTTGCGTTATCCTGTGGGTGGCGCGCTAATGTTGATTGGCAGTCTCGAAGTAATGTTGCACGCATAAAATGCTGTATAATAATTGCCTTAATATAATATTTATCACCTCCAAAAGTTGATTTAAAATGTTACAAGTTGTGGAGCAATTGAGGAAATTGGGTGAGGAAAGAAGATCATATGTCTATTCTCAGAATAAACAAAACAAACACAACAGAACCATAAAAAGGCTATTCATGTGAGCACATTTAAACTTTTTAACGTATAGCCTACTTTGTTAATTTGATCCACTACTCCACATAGAAAAAAAAACAGACATGCCAAGTAGTTACTGACCTGATGCAGACACATAGCTGAAGCGGATTGATATCGTCTTGGTGCATGGAGCGAGGTTCACGTAAGGTAACGTGAAAATAAGCGGGGCAGTCTTAAATCTGCCCCAAATCAATCTCAAATCGGCTCTCAATTAGAGCGCGCTGCAGTTCCCCTTTTCACCACAGATTTACATTGCAAAATTGTGGGGCGCTGTTGAGCTCGGTAATAGATTACAGAAATGTTATATTGTAATGTTTTATATATATATATATATATATATATTATACATTTCTGTCCCCCTCACTTCTGAAATGATGTCTACGCCCCTGTTTTGGATGAATATTTTGGTGGGGCTCTGCCCCACCTGCCCATATAGACGAGCCGCGCCTGTCGGTAATCCTCGGCAAACTTCGACAGTTAGTTAAACCGGCTCATTCGGTTCTTTTTTAGTCGTACGTGCTACTTCGGCTGTGCGTCCTGCGTCATCAACGCGGAACTAAAGTTTGATTCAGTTCGATTTTGTGAACTGGCTCAACCGGTTACTTTCTGAGAACTGGCTCAAAAGAACGATTCGTTCAAGAATCGAACATCACTACTGAGAACGCGCTCAGGACAGTTCGGACATTGCGGTCCATTGCGTAGGTTTTTTGCTATAATTACCATAGGTCTGTATCAATTACATTAAATTATTTAAGTCCGACTCTCTAACCATTAGGCCACGACTGCCCCCTTTTAGTCAATAACATCCACGCTCATTTCTCTGCAGGAGGCGTAACTTGTAGTAGGTGTAGCTTGGAGGGGCGTGGTTTGTAGTATTTTGGGACGCAGTCAGACTCTTTCTCAGATATTCACTACTGATTGGAACTCCGGTTCTTTTCCACGAGCTGGTTCTTTCAGACAGTTCGTTTCAATGAACCGGTTCAAAAAACGGTTCACCAGTTTTTTTTACGTTATTTTTACATAATGACATCAATTCTATCATCCCGGCTAATGAAAATACATTAAAAACACATTCAATAAAGTAATTTGTAATCATTACTTAAGATAAATAGTAATAACCATCGTCATCATCATCATCCTGGATAAGTTTCTTACATTTACATTTTGCAAAAGCAGCCAATACTGGCACTGATGTGCAAACGCGGCTGCTTAAAGATATGAAAATAAAGAAAGTGAAATCTTCATCAGCTTTTTACAGAAACTGTAACAGAACCGTAACCGTACAGAAATCCGTCTCATAAAGCTTAAAATATAATGTGCATACACAATAGTAAATAGTAAAATTCATTTACATGTTTTGACTGAACAGTAGTATGTTTATCATGTTAAAACGTTGTTTAATATAACTGCATTTGCATTGTCTAGTAAGTTTTATCTGTTATTAAATAAACGTAATTTCGTCAAATTCGCCCCCTCATTCAAGTCCTCAGTTCACTGACGCTCACAGTATATTAATATCAGCACAGCATCAGTTTTCCGAAATAAACAGCTAGACAGTGCTAGCTAAACGCATGCTTAGTATCTCCAGCTCATCGGTTCTCTGTATGTCAAATGTGTCCGAAAGAAACGGTTCTCAGTATGTCGAACGTGTTAACAGTTCTCGGTTCAGTGTACTGCTGATTCAAGAACTGTTGACTCGAGAACCGCTGTAGCAGTACCATTGGTAGTATATAAGCATGCTCAGTATCAGCTGCTCGTGTCAAATTTTATATTTTTATATAACTTTAATGCTATATCAGAGCGCTGCCTTTGTACTTTTAACTCAGTTGCTTAGCAACTTTCATGATGGCTGTTGTTGTTTATTGAATATTAGTATTCAATTAATAATATTTTAAATAATTGTAGTATATTTAATAATAGTATTTGGTATTGAGAAGCGGTCTTTGTTCAAAATTCTAATTCAAAATCATACTCATAAACATAAAATAATAAATGAAATATTATTTAAAAAATTGGGGCCAATGAAAACAATGGTAGGGCAATTAGAAAAATTCCTTACTGTTGTTGTATGGAACAAAGCAGCATGGACATTCAGCTAAATAACTCCAAATGTGTTTTTCCTGGAAGAAAGAAACATTTATGGGTTTCCAAAGACAGTGAGGGTGAGTAAAATAAGAATTTTTATTTTTGGGTGAGGTATTCCTCTAGTATGGGTAATAGCTCAAATATTTAGATGTCCTTAATGAAGTCAAGAGCTACTTTAATAAGAGTATACAAAACGTCTTTGCACAGTTTTTCTCTGCTAAATGTTGGTTTTATACAGGCCTTGGAAAATATCTCATACAAGCAGCATTCATCTTTTTTCTTAGAGGCTTTTAATGACGAAGATCTTTCCTTGTTGTTGTGCGTTCTCATCATTGTGTCCTTAGTGCTGTTCAGTGACTTCCTGCATTAATGACACTCAGTTATACCATTGAAATCTGCTCTGAAACGTGTATTGAGTGCATATATTTTCTTTAGCGATTTGTGACACCATCCGTGATGTCCAGATACCTACTGTACTACTTCCACAAAGCAATTCATATGTGTGTGTGATTTTCTGGTATTATATGAATCAAAAACAATGTCATAGTTGTTGTAAGAAACCCATATGCACAATATAACATATGATTGCACCTAAGATGAGTGTCTGATTATATAGTCAGCAAATATCAATATGAGTGTGGCCATGTATGTTTTTCAGCTATTGAAAAAGCTCCTCAGAAAGATTGATATATACAGTATTTGTTGATGTTAAGTTATTCAGGGACATTTATCCTCACCAAACAAATTCAAATTCCCTTCACTTTACAGAACCGAAAGCCCAGACTGCTGAACTCAGTGAAAAGCAGAGAGGAACCGCTCTGTAAAATGTGAATATATCAATTAGTAAAGTGGCCATGACTGCTGAAAGTTGTGAAAGATGGTGATTTAAGGCCACAGCCAATATACTATACGTATAGACTTTTTCAATAATAAAAAAAAGGAGTAGACTTGAATGTAAAGGTCATTTTTTAGACTTTCTGGAATATCCATGCCACATGAATGGATCGATTTATTTAAAAGCCTGCTCCGAATAACCACAAAAAAGTAAATAACATAGACAAACATTAAATTTAAAGCTTTATTTTGCTCCATTCATTGGCATTAAGTTCTGAAAACATAAGCTGTAATAGCAGATGGAAAAGCAGTTACGCACATCATTACCATCAAGGCCATTTAGCTGTTTACCATGTCACATCCTGAGGTAAATCCGGTTGCTTTAGCTATACATCTAATCTGCAGTCAACAACTGCGGTCTCCAACTTGTACTTCCAAGAATTTGCTTACATAAACCTGCAGCCAGTGGTTGTGTAAGGTGTAATTGTTTTGCAATCTCCAGTCACGGTCACTCATCCCTTGATCTGCAGCGGACCTGAGCTCAAAACACAAGGACATAGCAAAAATAATAGCAGCGGGAACGTATTATGTTCCCTCCCTCACAGGAGTGTCAACATAATGACGTCTATAGCCATAGAGATAATTGTGGCCGAATGCTTTCCTGTGTCAGCTTAAAAAAATAGCTGGACTGTTTAAATAGCAGGCAGACTAATATTTAACCAGAGATTTTCTCTGAGGAAAGTGCGAAAGGAAAGTGGGGGTTGGCAGTTCTTCGGGATGGCATAACCGTGGCGTCTGTAATTACCCTGAATATGCCTCCAGGCCGGCCTAAAAGAGGGCTTCCTCGGATGCTCGAGCGTGGCACATGGCATGACATTTGATCACTCTCTTATCATGTGTTTTCCTTTTGGGAGAGGTGCTGGCTTAAAAGGGGGGATTACTGGGCTGTGCCTGGTCTGATAGCCCCCTCGGTTTGTCGAACGCCACACACATAACCACTGACCTCTTCTCTGACTAAAGGAGTGTCTGAATTCAACCCAAGCTAATGTTTGACAGGTTAACACATGTTAATGGGCTCAGAGAACCAGATATTATTTACTTACCACTGGATATCCTTCACACGCATTACCTTGAAGAGGGTACTCATGCTGAAAGTGTACATGTAGGTGGAGATGTGGGTAATGTGAGTATATGTACTTGGTAATCGCAGCGTTTTCTATTCTCTTATTTCCTCATACATCCCAAACACCTCCAGACAATTTGTCCACATGTCTCCTTTATCAGCAATGATGACTACGCTGAGTTTCTAACTTAAGCAATGTTTATCATTCCTGTGGAGACACTCCGGGTATTAGCTTTGAAGGCAGATGTTGTGTTGAAACGGAAACACAGGCAACACAATCACTGGTAGGTTTAACGCTCTCACATTTGGAGGCGTTTCATGTAGGCGTTTGTGATCAGAAGATGCTACAGTTTCAGTACAAATCACATGTGTTTCATTGTAATAAAGATGTTTTCTCTTCCTATGTTTCAAAAGGAAAACATATAGTAGGTATGGTAACAGATTATGCTGTAGTTATTTTCAGAAGCTCACATGCAGCCACAAAAAAAGTTTATTTATTTATTTTTTATTTATTTATTTTTTAATTAAAGGGGTCACATGATGCTGCTAAAAATAACATTATTTTGTGTATTTGGTGTAATGAAATATGTTTATGCGGTTTAAAGTTTAAAAAACACATTATTTTCCACATACTGTACATTATTGTTTCTCCTCTTGCAACTTTACAGATCTTCTTTATGCACCAAGAGCTTGTAACACTCCAAAGAGAAAGGAAAAATTGAAACGTATCGTATGACCCCTTTAAGTTTCTATTTTGGAGGTAGAAAAAGATGTTTGAATAAAGTGCTGTGACAGAAATCAATTTACAACAAATCAATCATTGGAGTCCACAGAAAATGTACAGAGATAGAAAAAAAAAAAATTTACATAATGTATTTTCTAGGGCTGTCAAAGTTAACTTAAGATATTAATTAAATGTGTAACAGAATCATTTTTAACACATTTAACAAATTTGATATTAATACTATTTCATTCTGCTTTTAGAAAACATGAAGTTACTAATGGTTATTTTATTGTATTGACATCTTTAGTTATTAACATTAAGAAAAAAAGTTTAAAAAAATCTTTATAATATCATGTTTAATATTTCTAATACAGTGGATCTTTATACACGACAGTAGCTGCTTTTATAGTTTTCTTTTTTTTTGTAAAGTGCCTTGAAAAGCAACCTACAAATAAAAATAAAAATAAAATAAGTTTAGTACTGTTATTATTATAATCATATTTGAGGTTCCCAGGCATTGAAATGTTTGAAAACTCCTGTACTTGTCTATCCCATCTGACCCTTATGTAAAGAAAAAATAAGCTTTCTTTGGTCATGTGTTATCTTGCCTCTGGTGCCCCCATAAAAATAAAAAAAGTTGCACGTGACAGCCCTGGTTATCTTAATTGTTTAAAATTGCGTGACTCCTAATTAACACATGCAAATGAATCCTAATTGCTCTTGCTAATGGGCCATGCTCTTATTAATTAATTTATCATAGTTTTTTCTTAATTGTGAAAAAAAGTCTGAAATGTGCTTGATTGATGTTTATATCATGAATATACAGCACTGAGCACCGAAGATAGCAATGTGCTGAAACAATGTGCTGCTTGCTCGTGTCTATCTGTTTTTAACTCACATGCAATGATGCAATTTATAAAATAAAAAATATGTTTTTGTAGACTTTTCCAGTCTTGAGTGGATCAGTGTGCGGTTAGCCACTCTCTTGTTCATTATCATGAATATACAGTATAGCAAGCATTTGTGGAATTAGACATTTTGATAAAGAACGTACAGATGTGTACAGAGGTTTCAAAGGAAAAATGCATTCAGGCTCCAAGTTTGATCACTTTCAGCCTAGCAAATGCGGCTTGTGTGCTAATTGCAGTTTAGTGAACAGTGACAAGGTTTCTCTCTCTTGCAGGATTTGGTGACCAATGTGTCACCGCGAATCGTGCGTGGGACTACCTCAGGTCACATTTTCGGTCCTGGCCAGGGCTCGTTCCTCAACATCGAGCTCATTAGTGAAAAAACAGCCGCCTACTGGTGCAAGAGCATGGCCGAACTCAAAGCCGACTTCCCCAAAAATGTGAGTTCACTTTCAGCTCAGCATGTGACTTCTCTTGTCTTTATCTCATCTCTATTTCTCCTTCTCTTTTACTCTTATTGCTACAGAAGTTTTCTCATAATATGATTCATTACTTTGTTTCTCACTTTTTGTGGCTGGGGAGCCTGTCAGTGTTTTATCAACAGCCATAATTCTCCATAATAGAGGTGCCATATTTTTCCCTCGTTTTCTGTCCCTCAGTAATTTGAGTCGCTTTTGCTCTGTGCATGTTAACTGCTTCACGAGTAATTGTGTAATAGAATCTCACTAATAGAAGATTTTCCAAAGCCTTCATTCTCTTCTCCTCCCTCCTCTCAGTCGCTCTGCAGGCAGATGACAATAGCTTTTTGTAGTGTTCTTTTCATCGCAATCAGCCATCTCTTTTCTCTCTAATCATTTGCAATGAGACAGTCCGTTTGAGCACAAAATAACTTCCTCAACTTTTGTTGTCTGTCTGCTGCACTCAAGGGTGAGATTAATTTTGAATTACAGGGTGCAATTATGAAGCACAACGTCACTTTTCACAATAACTCCTTTAGCCTCTCCTTCACACAGATGTGGGTTTATTTTTTTCAGACTGGCATTTACCTTAATGTCTACATAGGCAGCTATATTCTTAGGCAACATCCAAACCTAAATTGAATGTCATAATGCCCTATTTAGGTAGCAAATCTGCATGCCAGACAAATTGGCACTTTTTTTTTTTTGAGTTTGAAATTAGCATGTTGTTAAGATTAGAGTGAAGTATAGTGAAAAAAATACATAGCACAAATATTTTTGGTAAAATAAGTCATTTTAATTACATGCTTTCCAGTACTGAATGAAATATCCAAAGTAACCTATGTGACTGACTTATTTCAGTAGAATTCAATAGGTAGTACTTGTTAGTTTTGGTTTTCGCAAACTACACCCCTGGGTGTCAGCTTTAGCAGTAAAATGTATTTAAGTAGTTATTGCATAATATTTCTGTTTAATGTTTTCTATAGTTGACTTTTGTCAATGTTAATGCAAGATTAATCTGAAAATAAATGAAAGACATACACTACAGTTTGTAGCGCTAACACAGAATGGTATAACTAACGTCTAATGTCCCTTTAAATAGCTTTAAATGTTTATAAATAAGGCAATTACATAACGCATAATTCTAAGACCAAAGACGCAAACAGCTCTGAGTAGAACGTCCCTGTTGTCATCTGGGAATTATAATAAGGCATGGACACACTATTTGATGTTAGCATGTTGCTAAGCTAACAACGTGTTTATTCTGGTAAACATTACAATACGTAGCACTCACAAATATTGCACTGCATATCTGAAGTTAATTCTACTTCATCTAACCCTAAAAATGATTTTTGTTGGTGTAAGCCAGTGAAGTTGATTCAGTCATATTAAATAATATTTGTGACTTTTGTCAAACCAATTAATTTAGAAATTGCCGCATGAAGCATTCTTTTTACGGTGTGGGTAAGTTGATCAGTTTTTATATACACTGAACTACTTTGTGAATGAAATAAATTTATTTATGGTTAACACTTCTCTCACTTCACCTCGTCCATCATCTTGGATTTGTGTTTTCAATTCTCGCCGCAGTGCATCCCATGATTGCCTTCTCCACAAAGGATATATTAGAATCTGGCCAAAAAAGGCCTCTCAGGAGGAACCATAATTGAAATGCCTACATTTAGCTATGCTCCTTTAAAGTGTTTCCTCTGTAGGCAGCACATTCAGTTTTGGATCAGAGCATCTGTCACATATCAGTAAGATAAACATAATATACACACTGTAAGACTCTCATTGATAATGCTCATCGATTTTGTGCAGGTTTCAGCTATTCAACACACCCATTATCTACATTTACTATTTACAATTTCCATTTCCCCCCAACGCTCATCGTCAGCATGTCGTGACCCGCGCGGGCCACACTTTAGGGAACACTGAAGTGTGTGTTTGGCGGAGCTCATCACAGTGTGTGACTGGTTCGTGGTCAGGGGTGATGGGCGCACGCCGCTGGGGGAAATGAATACTCAGAGAAGCGTAATGAATAACAAAACCACCGCAATAATGTCAAATTATACCGGCTCACACATTTCAGACCCACAAACACACTCTCTGTTAGCCTGCGAGACTCACGAGAAGTTAGGAACACATCTGTGACTGAAGAATAAACGTGGCACGTAGAAGAAGATGCCGCCCCCTTCTCTTTTTTCATTTCCTCATATCACCGCATGATTGACAGTTTCCACAGTGATGGGGGTCCCTAGAGGGCCAGTGTTGCCAGTGCTGGCGGACGGGCTCGGTTACCTCAGCACAACGTTATTAAAGCGATAACAGTGTGATTCCTGCTTCTTAGAGATGCAGCCTGTCTCGATCACTCCCTTTTCTCTGTCTGATTAGAAAAGGGAAGAGCCATTCCCTGCATTCACATTCACAGAGTTATTTCATCTCAAACTTGAGTTTCTAAATGCAGGATAGCGAAAAAGAACCGACTTTGTGTTACAGTATATTACAGATAGGCATGTATAGACAGAGACCTGGCCCTCAGTTATCCTCCTGATGCCAATAAAACATTAAAAAAATTCACAAGTGAGCATTTGTGAATTCTGACGTTATGATAAAGACAGTACGGCTGTGTTTGTAAAGGTTTCAAAGGGAAAAAAATCCATTCATGCTTCAAGTTTGGTCACTCAAGTTTGGACTTATTTCATCTCAAGCTTGAATTTCTGCTAAATGCAAGATAGCAAAAAGAACTGACTTAATCTTATATTACAGATATACATGTATATACAGAGACCCGGTCCTTAGTTATTCTCCTGACACCAATAAAACATCGAAATCGCTTTCCTTGCCATGCTTCAGCCGGTCAGCATGTGTGGTTGAGCGGAGCTTCCAGGGGTGAGCGGATGAGAGGAGGTGGGGTTAGAGGCGCTACAGGTCCCGGCGAGATCCAGGATGGATGGACTCATAAACTTCAACACATGCTTTGGCCGCCAAGCATTCCTCCCAGTGCCCTATACGCCAATTTGTTTCCCTTAAAAGCGCCCCGGCAAGGAGGAGACACGTGGCATATATCTCTCCGCTTTATGGTGCGATTACAGTGTCTCCGCATACAGCGAGAGTAATATAGCTAAATCCTGCCTTGCCACAGAGGAGCTGAATAATGCCGTCAGCGTGA
This sequence comes from Sinocyclocheilus anshuiensis, assembly GCF_001515605.1. Taxonomy (NCBI): domain Eukaryota; kingdom Metazoa; phylum Chordata; class Actinopteri; order Cypriniformes; family Cyprinidae; genus Sinocyclocheilus; species Sinocyclocheilus anshuiensis. The sequence goes on along the minus strand of NW_015557117.1, from coordinate 111,287 downwards.
TGTTTTTATTGTTTTAATAATACGTGCGTGCCACTGGGTGTCTAGAAATGCACTGAATTATAAGGTTTAAGGCGGGGTAATAGCTTTTGCTGGGAGCCGTGCTGTTAAAAAATTAAATAAATAAATGCGGATTGAAAAGTGGTGGATTTAGTGCAAGCGCATCAGGTGGAATCGCACTTCATCAGTCATTTTCATTCCCCCTAAAGTTTTTTTTTCTTTTCCTCACACTCTTTTCTTCTTTGTCTAGATTATCATTGCCAGTATTATGTGTGGTTACAACCAAGCTGACTGGACTGAGCTGGCAAATATGGCTGAGGTAAGCTGCCATTCTCTGTGTGTGTGTTTGTGTTTGGCAAGTTTGCTCTGTTTGCTCCTTACACATCTCCTAACTTCAGAGATTAATCAGGCTTATTGGAAGCATGAAAAGTAAATGAAACATGAATCCGTGAAACTAGTTAATGTTCTGAAGATCTTGTTCCTCAAGATATCCATTTTATTTACATGTTTGAAAGTCTGTTAATGTGAAGGTTTTTTTTTTTTCCTCAGCATATCACAAAAAGAAGCATTTATTTATCACACGCATGCTCAACACAGTGACAAACACAGTCGCATCCATATTCATAGTTTAAAGCCTCATTGGTTCTGTGGAAAGAGGCTTTTACATTAAATTTGCATTCGATACTGTATCATTGGATTTCATCCTTTCGGGTGACAGAAGCCAACTGTGCTCACAAACTGTGAATGAGAAGTTGTAAAACTTTAAAAATGTATGTTTGCCATAGCTGGAACAAACCCGCTTCCTCTATCATAACCACACTGACCCTGACTGACTAAGTGTGCTCTTCTTTGTTAAAACTTGATAATTCACCCAAGTATGAACATTGTTCATCATTTAGCCACTTCATCTTGGCTTTTCTTGCTTCTGTGGAACACAAAAGGGAGAAATGTTGAAGAATGTACTTGCCAATCTTTTCCACACCATGAAAGTGAATGAGAATCCAGGCTGTCCAAATTGACAAAAAAAGCACCATATACATTTCATAAAAGCGGTCAATAATATAATTTCTGTCATGACAACTCTTGGAGGGTTTATGGTAGTATGCATATCAGTGTTAGTGTGTTTGGTCTTGGTGGAATAGATCTGCTACGCTGCTGCTGCAGCTGTGGCAGAGCAAATACCAAAACTGGCTTCTGCCAATACATCCACAGACATGCTGTTGTGAGCATGTACTGTAAGAAATACTGCTGCTGCACATATAATATATGAAATAACCACCATATATAATACATGAAATTACCCCAGATCTATACAGGTGGAGCTGGGGAAGGTGGAGGGTTTCTGAAGCGTGCTGCAACAGCTGGCCAGCAAGCACTGGCCAAGTATTTGAATGTTGAGTAGCAAGCTTATTGGCTGCTGATGCACCTGGAACTGGCTGTGCCATGTAAATAATGATGCGATTATATCAAATTGAGGTAGAACCTATCAACCTATGCCATCTAGAGTTTCATGACAGATATACAATACAATACAATACAATATCATATGATATAATAATATACCAGTCAAAAGTTTGGGGTTGGTAATTTTCACTCTAGTCTTCAATGTGACATGATTCTTCAGAAATCATTCTAAAATGCTAATTTTGCGTGCTCAATAAACATTTCTTATTATCAGTGTTGAAAACAGTTGCTTAATAATTTTGTGGAAACCGTGATACACTGTTTTTACTGCCCATTTTTGATCAACTTTATGCATCATTATAAAAAAAACAAAAAAAAAACATTAATTTCTTCCAAAAATTAAACAATTTTTTGTCCTAAATAACAATGAAGACGGATGAAGAGAAACCATACAGTTTTCAAATGGGATGAGTAAATGACACTTTTCATTTTGGAGTCAACTATCCCTCTAAACTCCCAAACAGTTTTTGACAAACTCTGTCCCAACAAGAATACCTGTCCTAACAAGGTAAGACTGAAGCACCTCTTCCTAAAATTCACAAATGAAGAGGAGCTGCTTGTTTAACGTATACTTGAGGGTTTCTGCAGACTGACATTATTGCAGCCGACGTGTGTGTGTGTGTGTGTGTGTGTGTGTGTGTCCTCTGAGGTGTTATAATTCCCGCTGGAGCTGTTTCGTTCTGTATGTAAACAACTGGTGCTGATTTAGACAGGAAGTACAGTATGTAAATGCAGACAGGGCTCTGCCATCACTAACACTTACTGCTACTGGTGCTCTAACTGAGGTGTCGTACGCTCTCGTACCTTCCAGTTTAACTCGTTGACGCCCTCACAGACTCACACACACAAATGCGCTCAGCGAACCGACACACATGCACGTTTACATTGAGAAAACCCAGGAGAAGATTTGGCTCGTGCAGTGAGGAGGCTGGCGTGACAGTGAGCTTCAAGACCAATGAGGAAGACATGTTTGTGAGGGAGTTTAGTGGGAAGTTTTGTGTACAATCATGTCAAGTCATTCTCTACTCTTGTATTGTTATGACAATCTTCTTCCCCCTCAACATGCCTGTGATATAATATACATTACAAAACAACCCAAAACTATGGTCCTGTTTACACCTGCTATTAAGATCTGTCCACTGAGTAATGTATAATGATGTAATGAAAATACAGTGTACCACCAAATAATGGTATGAAACGTCTTTTTTAAAGTACTTTAAGGTAAAAGACTCTTATGAATAGATTATTTTTACTGAATCAAGAGCAGACAGCATGACCAGTGTAATCTGATTCCTGAAATGAATGTCTCTTATGAACTGATTCTTTTTAGTGAATCAATATCATACTGTTCAGAGCAACCAGTGTAGCCTTTATGATTTAATGACCATATACATTACCATTCAAAATGTTGGAGTCTGTCAGATTATTATTTTTTTTAAATAAATTAAATGTTGTTATCGAAGATGCATTAAATTGATAAAAAGTAGGGGGGGGGGGGGGGGGGGGAACATGTATCACCGTTTCCACAAAAATTATTAAGCAACATAACTGTTGCCAACATTGATAATGATAAAATATGTTTCTTGAGCAGAAAATCAGCATATAAGAATGATTTCTGAAAGATCATGTGACGCTGAAGACTGGAGTAATGACTGCTGAAAAAATCAGCTTTGCATCACAGGAATAAATTACATTTAAAATGTAAAAAAAAATATTAAGATAGGAAATGGTTATTTTGATGATGTTTCATAATATGAATGCTTTTACTGCATTTTGATCAAATAAATGTTGCAAAACATAAAAACATCTTACCAACCTCAATTTTCTGATTGGTATTGTAAGCCACTTTGTATTACTTTGAGTTTTGAATCGTTAGACCATCAGCACTGACCGCTTGTAACTAATTGAAACTGATCTTAATACAAGGAGTAAATGGGGTGTTTTATTCTGATTTTCACTCAGGCTTTTAGGCGTTTGAATCAGAATTTTGATGCGTCATGCTCGCTTTTCAAAACATGCTGTGCTTTTATGAATCTTTCAAAGACATAGAAGATATGAAAGTGGCCTTTCTGTGGCGAGAAAACCTCACATATTCTTGCTTTAGCAGTGAGAAGGGTCTGAGAAATTTCTTAATGCCGATCATTAATTAATTCATTAAAGAAGTGCACTGTGTTAAAGGGCCCAACAGAACTGTCTATCAAAGGTGCCTTGATGTAGCTATTAGCTGGATTAGGCCAGGCAGCGTACCTTTGATCACACTGGAGTGGTTAGTTCTAGTCAAAGTTAGTGTCAGGTCTGATCAGTGTTTGTGTTGAGGCCTCTGGCTGTCTTATGGAGCGTATCCAGACATCCTCCACTCACTCTGTCGCACTAAAACATCATTTTTCGGAGTCCTGCAGGTAAGTCACAGCTCAAAGCCTAGGCCATATGAAGACCGAAATCATCTGGGCCTACAAATGGAAATCTACTATATGTGCGAGTACTTATCTTCATCTCGACGACCGCAACAGTTGGCTTTTGTTTCCTGTTCAAGTGGGGAGCTTTGATGTGATGCTATTTACTATTTCTGGATAAGAGGTCATCAGCTTTGAAGTTTTCTGTTGTATGAGGTACATAGAAGCTCTTCCTCATAACACACAGATGATGCTCTTGTTTTCGTTTCGCCATTGTAAGGATTCACATGTAGAATTACTTCAATTCAGTCCAAGGATGCCATATTTCCTGCAAGTCGCATGCAGGTGGAAAACGCAGAGAGGTGCTGAATGTTAAGGTGCAGTGTGTGTAAATATCACCTGTCCTTAGTTGTGACTCTCCTTGTTGAGTCCACCAGCCTCTGGAAATACAAAACAGCACAAGAACTGTTCATCAGGGGTTTTATAAATTTGGTTTCCGTGGCCATGCAGCTGCATACAAATCTAAGATCACCACCAAGCAATGGCAAGCATCAGCTGGAGTGGCGAAGAGCTCGTCACTATCGGGCTCAGGAGCGGTGGAAATACATTCTCTGATTAATCACTCACTCTTCACCATCTGGCAGTCTGACAAGTGGATCTCGGATTGACGTGAGAATCTGAATCTGACAGAGAGGGCTACCCACATTCCCAGCCTTCCACGCATGCATATTGCCAGCTGTAAAATTTGATGGAGGTGGAATAAGAATAGTGTAGGGCTGTTATTTTCACGGTCATGTTAGTTTTTCCCTTTAGGGAAGTTATAACACATTGACACACATATATATA
>NW_015557117.1:106044-106293 GCF_001515605.1 Sinocyclocheilus anshuiensis | reverse complement strand
TATTATACAGCTGCACAACTGTTTTCAACATCAGTAAGAAATGTAAACACCAAATTGGCTTTGCCATCACAGGAAAAAATTTTATTTAAAATATATTAAAATGGAAGACAATCATTTTAAATTGTAGTATTATTTCATAATATAACTGTTTTTACTGTACTGATCAAATAAATGTAGCCATTTGTAGCGTCTGGACCAATCAAACACACAATTTTTCATTTGATTTAACAAATCAGTTATTCATTAGAT
>NW_015557117.1:105713-105916 GCF_001515605.1 Sinocyclocheilus anshuiensis | reverse complement strand
AAATTACCATGCTTCCACACAAAGGGTCATAAAACTCCCCAGTATTTCCAAACTCCCACTTGGAATTTCAGCTTTTCTCATTGGACAAGCCCATCTCTAGTCGGTGGTTCGGTTAGATTCTAAGATTAAGACATGAGCTAGAACGCTTCTGCAACCCGCTAAGTTCGTGCCAGGCTTCGGCCTTGACTTTTCCATTCACCAAG
>NW_015557117.1:104708-105473 GCF_001515605.1 Sinocyclocheilus anshuiensis | reverse complement strand
TTAGTATTCATGTGTGAGGCACACATAACTACATATATGTTTAAACTGGCTTTAACTTACAGTAAACCCGTTTTGTTATTCTTTAAACTAGTGCAAGAAGTTTATTGTTAAATTAGAGAAGCACTCACAAGTGCTTATTTAATGCAACAAGTCTTGAAGGACTGAGAGCACCATGTTTTAAAACTGTGGACAACTTCTTTGAAATAGGCAGACGCTAAACTGTTTGAATTACACTGGCATGCATTGGTTACCATGACAATGACTTGTCACAGGAAGCGCTAACTTCATATAGCACACGCGACGCCATGTTGTAAACAAACCACCTTAAGCAGCTAAGCTAACACGACTTAGCATAGTTTAATCTTAGGCTAAGCTACCAAATAGCTTTAACAATTAGGGGTTAGAACTCTTTAATTGAAGCTTTTAAATACAGCATGTGTGTATGCAGTGTGAAGTTATTTGAACTTAACCTAATTCCTGGTTTCTGATTTTTCACTTTCCTTTTCTTCTTTTTCTTCTTTTTCTATGTTTCCCAATCTTCAATTTGTCTCAGCGAATTTAACTATCTTAGATGTATTCTTCCTGAATGCTATTGCTCAGTTACTAGTTAATTAAATCTAAATTTAATTACATTTTAACTGTCTATCTAGAGAAGAATCATTAAGTTATTGGGTGTTTTAGTAGCACAGTGAATAACGCACTACGGAGGGCGGGGCACACACATGGCATGGCCCAGCATAGCAGCTGTGACCAGACATGGTGTGT
>NW_015557117.1:104249-104529 GCF_001515605.1 Sinocyclocheilus anshuiensis | reverse complement strand
GTTTGTATGAATAAAGTTTTTGTTTTTGGAGAATCATAATATCTCTTATCTGTTGTATTTGAGCAGGACAGGGTCCTTTGCACTTTGGTGACACATAAAACAAATTCCCATCATTGTGTCTTTTGTGTCTTTCCATCATTTCCATCATGTTTGATGTGCTTGCAGATCACAAGCATTTCCTAATTTCACTTCAGAATTTTTTGTTATACTTAATCTTTTGTTGTATTTTTTATACTGTCATCATTTGTAAAGTATATATATATATATATATATATATATA
>NW_015557117.1:103721-104142 GCF_001515605.1 Sinocyclocheilus anshuiensis | reverse complement strand
TTCTATCAGCTGCAGTTCTGGCGCCTCCCTCCGTCTCAATATAATGTACAACGCCACATGCTTTCACATCAGTGTTAGCTCAGCGGTAGAGTTACTCTCACGGACACTGCACTTATGCGCAATCACAAAACTACATTATTTCCATCTGCTTTAAAGCAATACCGGTTAAACATTTAATTAACGTGCTGTTCTGCATGCGCTTTTTCTGAGCGCGTACTCATGAAGCGCGCTCACACTGAGAGCCTGTCAAAAAGCGCCTGATTATTGGACTAAGTTGTCTTTCACGTTTGATTGATTTTGCGTCTAATACTGTCAAAAACACACAAGGTTTACATATAAACACAGTTGGTTATGTCTGAAATGAAAGTAAACAGTTGAGAGAGAAACACGTGAAGCTCTTAAAGGGACAGTAGCTACTAAA
>NW_015557117.1:103301-103656 GCF_001515605.1 Sinocyclocheilus anshuiensis | reverse complement strand
GTGTGAAGTGATTTCGTTGTGCTTGTTTGTGTGTGTGAGATTGATTATACTTGGTAGTTAGGGGTGTGCGATATGACAATTTTTGAATGTCTCCACGATCTGCTTTTGAAGAAATATAATTGTATGGTGCTCAGTGTTGCCAATTTGGGGATTTTGTTGCCAAATTTAGCTACTTTCTCATTGTAGCTGCGACTTTTTTTTTTTTTTTGTGACAAGGAGCTATTTTACCTATATTTAAATAAAACTAGCAATTTTTTTGGAGATTTTTTATTTTTTACTTGGCCACACCCTGCCGTAGGCCCGTGACCGCTCACGTTTGCTCTCAATCATGCCAATGAGTCTGCGCAGTCAACAC
>NW_015557117.1:101960-102835 GCF_001515605.1 Sinocyclocheilus anshuiensis | reverse complement strand
CCACAGCCTGCCGTAGGCCCGTGACCTCTCACGTTTGCTCTCAATCATGCCAATGAGTCTGCGCAGTCAACACACCAGTATGCCACACCTGCCATGATGCACACCACAATTTCATTATACGCATCAATCAAGATGCCGGAGAAAAAATTAACATCTTGTTTTAACCACGGACACAAAAGTTATACCACAATTCATGCACAGTCATGTCAACCAGATCATCGTGTCATGTGTGCTGGGATGCAGTATTTTGCACGTACTTTGTAGTAATAGAGTGTGTTGACTGAAATAAGTTTATATGATTAAAGTTCATAATATAAAGAATCATAATATCTCTAAAACACACAAGGTTTACATATAAACACAGTTGGTTATGTCTGAAATGAAAGTAAACAGTTGAGAGAGAAACGCGTGAAGCTCTTAAAGGGACAGTAGTTACTAAATATGCTGCTATCTGTCATTAAAGGGATAGGTCACCCAAAAAATTACATTTCTGTCATTATTTACGCACTCACATTTTGTCACTTTAATAAGAATCAATGTATAATTTATTAATTTATACAGTGAAGTGTATATAGTGTTTTATTTTAATATTTGTTCATTCAATTTATTGAATGCTACTGCTAAATGCTGTACCTGAAAAATAAAGCACTATGTGTTTTATTTGTATATTATGTGTATTTGTAATGTATATATTTGTTCTTATTTTGTAATAACAAAGATAAAATAATGACAAAGATTTTTATCTTTGCTCACTTTCCCTATGTCACGATCTGCTACGGTGCGGGAACACGGAGTAAGGAACGAGCAGACCAAGAGTACAGAAACCAAGGAATTTATTCATCTTCACGGGGAATCACACGTAGCACTGTAGACAC
>NW_015557117.1:100111-101862 GCF_001515605.1 Sinocyclocheilus anshuiensis | reverse complement strand
CAGGAGCCCTTCCTGGGCTGAACCGGGGATCAGGAGCCCTTCCTGGGCGGAACTGGGGATCAGGAGCAATTCCTGGGCGGAACTGGGGATCAGGAGCCCTCCCCGGGCGGAACTGGGGATCAGAAGCCCTCCCCGGGCCTAACGGGGAATCTGGAGCACTCCCTGGGCGGAACTGGAAGGAACGAGGACACCAAGAGTACAGAAACCAAGGAATTTATTAATCTTCACGGGGAATCACACCTAGCACTGTAGACACAAACAATACCGGACGCTGGAGCACACACAGGGAACACTATTTATACACACAGGAGGAGGGGATGACGAGACACACCTGGGAGCAATGAAACATGGGAAAGGAAGGCACATGAGGAAAAGAACCACAAAACACGGAACAGTCTGACACCCTAAATGTCTGCCATTGTTTTTATTTTATATTTTGTTAAGGTGTAAGAGGTGTTATGTTTCTGCACTCTTCCATTTTTAGCAAATTAAGAAAACTTTGTCTAAAACAATTGTTGTAATGGTTTGTATTTTTTGTGCTCTGTATAGAACATCAGTGCCTGTTTAAGTGATGAACTCCATTACTTGTGTTTGTTTTCAGACATGATAACAGACGTTTTATACTTGTGCTACAACTTTTTGGCCTGTGCTACAAAACTTTCAACCTCTGTAGCACCAGTGCTATGTGAAAAAAAAAGTTAACGTACAGCCCTAAGCCATGGTGAGCAGACATTAAACAAATCTATGCACTCACATGCACAAAAGGTATATTGAGAGTCATACAGTTACAATGTCATTACAATGCAAAATTACTGATCAAATTTAATAAAAATTTGATTACACTATTTTATGTGTTCTTGTTACAATGTAAAATTCAAGTACTGAGTAATATTAATTAACATTTACTTACTATAGGGATGGAATAGGGTTTGGTTTAGGGTTATTGTATTTAATTATGCATAATTTACTGTTATTACTGTATTAAGTAACGTGTAACATGTAACTGTAAAATAAAGTGTCGAAATTAAAAAAAATGAATGGCTGCAAATAAAATGTATGCAGTTGTCACGTTGCACACACACGAGGGACGAGGAGACGCTGGAGAATACGTTACCAAGACTTTATTTACAGGAACCAAGGGAGACGAACTCAGGAAGATGTTTACATGAAGACGTTCAACAGCAGACAGAGAACTTGGGACTGGGAACACGTTTTATACACACACACAGGAGGAGGGGATGACGAGACACACCTGGGAGCAATAAAACCAAGGGAAACACCTGGGACAAATGAAATAAACTAATCAGGACAGGAACAGGAAACTAACCAAATAAGGGCATGGGAAGGCACATGGGGAGCAGGACACACACAAAACATGGAACAGAGTCTGACATAACGCCCCCCTCCGGAAGGCGTGACCTCACGCCATATAACATCCAATGGGGAGGGGGGGGGTGGGCACTCTGGAGGTCCCTCAGGACAGATCCGGGACAGTGGGCCTCCAGAGCGATACCCGTTCGGGGTACCATGGCGGATCCGGGGGCTCGGGAGGCCATGGCGGAGCAGGGGACATGGGAGGCCATGGCGGAGCAGGGGACTCGGGAGGCCATGGCGGAGCAGGGGACTCGGGAGGCCATGGCGGAGCAGGGGACTCGGGAGGCCATGGCGGAGCAGGGGACTCGGGAGGCCATGGCGGAGCAGGTAGTTTTGGAGGCCATGGCGGAGCAGCCTCCGAGGCCGCGGCCCCAGCC
>NW_015557117.1:94136-99839 GCF_001515605.1 Sinocyclocheilus anshuiensis | reverse complement strand
GCAGACAGGGAACTTGGGACTGGGAACACTATTTATACACACAGGAGGAGGGGATGACGAGACACACCTGGGAGCAATGAAACATCAAGTAATCAGGGGAGGAACAGGAAACTAACCAAATAAGGGCATGGGAAGGCACATGGGGAGCAGGACACACACAAAACATGGAACAGAGTCTGACAGCAGTCTAAAATGTTTTTATTTATTTATTTATTTTTATTAACATATAATTAATTCAAAATTATTTCCGACCCCAGTAACATTCATGTGTATGCAGGAAGGAAGCAGCCACAACCTAATTCCAGCATTTACTAGAAACCCTTCCCAGAAAAGTGTGTTTTTGCAGTATGGACCAAACACATATTATTCTCCATCATTTGTGGAATTAAATATTCACAAAGCAGATGTCCTCATATTTTTGGGCATATATAATATTATGCACCTTATACCAGCACACCTTGGAGTAGATTTGCACAGTTTTGTCTCCTGCCTGCCTTGTCTGTCATTTTGTGTCTTTCAAACCCAGCCAAATCGCTCGTTCTCTCTCTCTCTCTCTCTCTCTCTCTCTCTCTCTCTCACACTTACTATCCCTCTCTCCCTTTTTTTTCTTTTCTCTCTAATAGCTGTCAGGCTTTAGGAAAGCCATGGCTATGTGTCTGAAGCAGCAGGTTTGTAGGGTGTGTAGCGGAGAAATCGTTCTGGCTCTCCCCATTTCAGTGCGGTTCAGAACGGCCGCCAGAGCGTAATTGCCTGTTGAATGCTTTCCCACTTCCAGCATCCTCTCTCACTCACCCGCTCCCCATCCACCTGTGCTGCCTTTTTCTGCTTCCCTTTTTAAAACGACTCTGTGGCAGCTTTGACATGTCAAAGAGTTCTTCTGGGTCTATTTTAAGAACACCATTTTATGCTTTTTGAATGCTGGGAAGTGCTCAGGGTGTTTTTTTTTTTCCTTTTGTTATAGATTTGACTCTTTTTCTTTGTGCAGCTTCTGGGAGGCTGTTTTACACACAGTGGCCCCAAAAAGCATTTGGACATCTTAATATATTAAACATCTATTTATTTCAGTGCAAAATATCATACCAAGTGGCATTTGTAAATAAATATTGCACAGCTCTTTTCTATTTTTCTTTAGCCATTTTGCTCAATTTTTTGTGTCTTGATTTTTATGAATAGATAGACTTTATAAATGTAAAATGAAAAATTATGACACATCTTGCTAGTGTTTGTGACGTCTTTAAATGTCATTGGGTTTGTCAGCGAAGGACATTTATACACTGTCATTTGTGGCTGTTTATGAAGTATTAAAGAGCCTGGTGAAACATGTATGTGTCTTGATTGATTGAATTGCTATTTGATTGGACATGCACATTTAAACTTAGCCACATAAATGTAAAATGGATATAAATTGAATCTACTATTTCTGAGTTATATGGAAATATATAACTATAACAAGAGCTCTCTTCCACTAATATGGCAGTTCTTGTTTGAGTTTCATGATTGCACATCCATGCATGCATCTATGTGTCTTATTATGATCGCATGATGCTTACGCATGTGACCACATTTACACATCTTGCATGCGTCTCAAACCACCTCCTGAGCTTGTTTGAGTGATCGGATTGTTATCAGTCTCAAATGCATCTTGTAGGGCATTTACACCTGGTCTTGCCATGGTCAAATAGCAATCCGATTTGTAGAAATGCATGAAGTGACCGCGTGTCTTTTGCATGAGATATTTCTGCTTTGGATTTGTTTGTCTGTAAATGTAATTTTGCAGTGCAACTATTCTTGCATATATTTAATTACACAAGTGACTATATGTTAATGGTGTTTTACCTCATTCTTTTGTTTAACAGGACTCTAAAGCTGATGCTCTGGAGCTGAACCTGTCCTGTCCTCATGGCATGGGAGAGAGAGGTATGGGACTGGCCTGTGGACAGGTAAGACAACATTTAAAAAGCACTGCTGAAAAACTCACTTCTGATTTCAAAATGAAAATTCTGTCATGATTTGCACACCCTTATGTTGTTTTAAATCCTTGTGATTTTCTTTCCTCTGCAAAACACAAAATGAGAAATATTTAAGCCTGTTTTCCACGCAATTATAGTGAACAGGGACCAACGCTTTCAAGCTTCAGTAAAGACCATAAAAGTGGTCCCTGCGATTTATAGACTGTACAGTACATTTGTCTGAAACAGACAGAAATTCAAGTAATTATTCTCTATTTATCGTGACGCCTGTCCTAGATCTCCTTGGAGCGTTCATGAGAAATGTAGTAATGTTCTGTTTGTGAATTAACCTTTTACATTGGATCTTTTAAATAGCAATTGATTTTAGGGCTGCACATTATGGGATAATTATATTATTATAATTATTGTTGCTGTTATTGTTATTGTTAAGTAAAGAAATAAAATAAGAAATATTGCCATTGTAATATTTCGGTAACGTTAAGCCCACTGATGGCGAGTCAAGTTCAGAACTCATATGCAGTTTATTGAACAAGATACAAAACAAAACTAAAACATGACAAACTGGAGCACTAGAACTTGAATATAAACAGGCTTCACAATACTCACCAACAGCAGGTTACAAAAACAAAGCTAGACACGAGACTATACAAACATGATGTCACACTACGAGCCAGAGACACAAGGTAAGGATGCAAACAGGAGGGTTTATTGACAAATCGGAGAGCAAGTTGATGACAGGTGAGTATGAGAAGGTAGAGAGTTCTTGGGTTCTTAGCTCTGGTTATTGAGTTGGTATCCTTTGCATGTATCCAGGGATGATGAGAACGGGATCGTAGGAGAACAGGATCAGTGGAGCTTCTAGGGGTAAGTAAACAAACAGATCAGACACAGGTAGGAGTCAGGCTAAGTTCAAGCTGGTGGGGATCGTTGGAGACCGGGTTCAATGGAGCTTCTAGGGGTAAGTAAACAACAGATCAGATAAAGGTAGGAGTCAGGCTAATTTCAAACTGGTGAACAGTAGACCGGACAGTGAGGCAGTGAGAGGTGTGCAGGGATATAGTGCGCTAAATGAGTCTCTGCAGGAGCGGGTGATCAGTATTCTGGTGATTGCGATCTGGTGTGTGTCGGGGCTGGTGACTGAGGTGACGTAGGTGACTGTGAAGGCAGAGACTCCCTGACATTACCCCTCCTCCAGGGGCAGCTCCTGAAGCCCTCATGCGGCGACGAGGGCGGCCTTGACCTCGGGGTGCGGGACGATTAGGATGGGTGCGGTGAAACTTCTCCAGCAATGATGGGTCTAGTATATCTTCCTGGGCCACCCAGGACCTCTCCTCCAGTCCGTATCCTTCACAGTCGACTAGATATTCCAGTCGGCCACCCCGTCGCCGCAAATCCAGAAGGTCCCTGACCTGGTAAACGGAGGGCTGGTCCAGGATTTCAGGAGGAGGAGGTACATCCAGCTTGGTGGGTCCTGTTGTGGAGGAAGAACAAGCTTTGAGGAGGGAAACGTGGAATGCAGGGTGAATTCGGTACCTGGGTGGAAGCTGGAGAAGGTAGGTGACTTCAATAATCTGCCTCTGTATGGGGAACGGACCAATGTAGCGGGGACTCAGCTTCTTACAGGGCAGGCGGAGGCGCAGATCCCGGGTGGACAGCCAGACCTTCTCTCCAGGCTGGTAAGTAGGAGTAGAGGTGTGCCAGGCATCTGCGAAGGCCTTGTACCTCCACACTGCTTATTGGAGGTGGACGTGAGCTGAGTCCCACACTCTCCCGCTCGCCCGGAACGAGTAGTTCACAGCTGGAACCTCCGAGGGCTCCTCCGTCCATGGGAAGAGCGGGGAATGGTAGCCGAGTATGCACTGAAAGTGGGTCATGCCAGTGGTGTTCTGTCGGAGGGAGTTTTGTGCATACTCGGCCCAGGAGAGGAAACGGCTCCAGCTGTGCTGATCTTTGTGGCAGTACGCCGGAGCTCCTGGATCCTTTGCTCAGCCTGGCCGTTCGTCTGAGGATGGTACCCAGAGGACAAGCTCACGGTCACTCCCAGGAGTTGGAAGAAGGCTTTCCATACACGGGAGATGAACTGGGGACCCCGGTCTGAGACCACATCTTCCGGGATGCCGTAGTTTCTGAAAACATGGGTAAATAAGCACTCTGCAGTTTCTAGTGCTGTTGGCAGACCTTTGAGGGGTATAAATTTACAGGCCTTACAGAAACGACGAGGATACAGGTGTTTCCGTCGGAGATGGGTAGGTCAGTCACAAAATCCACTCCTTTGTGGGACCAGGGTCTCCGTGGTATGGGCAGCGGGACAAGCTTGCCTATGGGAAGATGACGAGGAGTTTGAGACAATGCACAGACTGAGCAGCTTTGGACGTACCTGGTGACATCCCGGGCCATACTGGGCCACCAGTACCGGGCTTGGAGGAGCGAGAGGGTCCGTTTGCTGCCTGAGGGTCCCGAACTCTGTGAACTGAGCCCAGAAGGGTTTGGCGTTGTGATGTTGGGACATAGGTTTTCCCTTCTGGGCCTCCCAATGGAGCAGGCTCGGTGCGAGTGGCGTCAAGGATTTCTTTGGAGATGTTCCATTGAATGGGGCTGACTATAAGAGCTGGAGGGAGAATGGGTTCCGGTTCGGTCTGTGTGTCGGGAGAGTGCAGGCGCGGTAGGGCATCGGCTTTGCAGTTGCGATTTCCGGGACGGTAAGTGATGGTGAACTGGAACCGAGTAAATAACAATGCCCATCGGGCTTGACGTGGGTTGAGTCTTTTAGCATATCTGAGATATTGCAGATTTTTATGGTCGGTGATGACAGTGAAAGGATGGTGGGCTCCCTCCAGCCAGTGACGCCACTCCTCCAGAGCTAATTTGATGGCGAGCAGTTCCCGGTTGCCTATGTCATAGTTCTGCTCTGCTGGGGTCAGTTTTCTGGAAAAGTAAGCACAAGGATGGAGGTTGGGAGGCTCACCATAGTGCTGCGACAGCACGGCCCCAACTCCGGTGGTGGAGGCATCCACTTCCACCAAAAAGGGAGCTTGGGGATCAGGATGACGAAGGATTGGGGCCGTACTGAAGGCTTCCCTGAGCTGGTCGAATGCTTCGTGGGCATTGGGGCTCCAGGACAGGGACTTGGGCTTTTCTCGGAGCAGGGAGGTAAAAGGAGCCATGAGTATGCTGAAGTTCTTGATAAACCTTTGGTAGAAGTTTGCCAATCCAAGGAATCTTTTCAGGTCCTTAACAGTTTGGAGCTGCGGCCACGGACGTAACCGAGGAACTGAATCGTGGAGCGATGGAATTCGCACTTCTCCAGTTTAAGGTAAAGGTGATGTTGTTGGACCCTCTGGAGGACCTGCTTCACGTGGTGGCGATGTTCGGCCAGGTTCCGGGAATATATGAGGATATCATCAATATAGACTATCACGAAGCGATGAATGAACTCCCGGAACACCTCGTTCATGAAGCCTTGGAAGACTGACGGTGAGTTAGCTAGGCCATACGGCATGACCCGATATTCATAGTGGCCTGCGGGAGTTATGAATGCCGTCTGCTGCCGCCTTCCCGGATACGAATGAGGTTTTACGCGCTCCGCAGGTCCAACTTGGAGAAGATGCGGGCTCCACGGAGTTCCTCGAGGGCAGCTGGAACCAGGGGAAGTGGGTATGGCAGCTTTACCATCTGGGAGTTCAGTGTGCGATAATCGATACACTGCCTCAAGCCCCCGTCCTTCTTGCCCATG
>NW_015557117.1:86186-93429 GCF_001515605.1 Sinocyclocheilus anshuiensis | reverse complement strand
GATGACAGTGAAAGGATGGTGGGCTCCCTCCAGCCAGTGACGCCACTCCTCCAGAGTTAATTTGATGACGAGCAGTTCCCGGTTGCCGATGTCGTAGTTCTGCTCCGCTGGGGTCAGTTTCCTGGAAAAGTAAGCGCAAGGATGGAGGCTGGGAGGCTCACCATAGTGGTGCGACAGCACGGCCCCGACTCCGGTGGTGGAGGCGTCCATTTCCACCACAAAGGGAGCTTGGGGATCAGGATGGCAAAGGATTGGGGCCGTGCTGAAGGCTTCCCTGAGCTGGTCGAATGCTTCGTGGGCATTGGGGCTCCAGGACAGGGACTTGGGCTTTTCTCGGAGCAGGGAGGTAAAAGGAGCCATGAGTATGCTGAAGTTCTTGATAAACCTTTGGTAGAAGTTTGCCAATCCAAGGAATCTTTTCAGGTCCTTAACAGTTTGGGGCTGCGGCCACGGACGTAACCGAGGAACTGAATCGTGGAGCGATGGAATTCGCACTTCTCCAGTTTAAGGTAAAGGTGATGTTGTTGGACCCTCTGGAGGACCTGCTTCACGTGGTGGCGATGTTCGGCCAGGTTCCGGGAATATATGAGGATATCATCGATATAGACTATCACGAAGCGATGAAGGAACTCCCAGAACACCTCATTAGTCTAAGCAGGTCCTATCATCCTAGGAGTCAGGCTAAGTTCAAGCTGGTGAATGGTAGACCGGACAGTGAGGCAGTGAGAGGAGTGCAGGGATATAGTGCGCTTAATGAGTCTCTGCAGGTGCGGGTGATCAGTACTCAGGTGATTGTGATCTGGTGTGTGTCGGGGCTGGTGACTGAGGTGACGTAGGTGACTGTGAAGGCAGAGACTCCCTGACAGATGAGGGCTATATATATATATAGACACATGGACTAATGACTAACAAGATACACCTGAGAATGGTCAAGATAATGAACCAATGACAAGACAAAACTAAGAAACACCTGACAAATCAATGAAAACACATGAAACAAAGGAAACATATGGCCAGATCACATGAGGGACAAAGGGAGTCACGTGATATACAGTAAATCAGGAGCCATAATACTGGCAGTATACAAAATAAGACATGAATACATGAACATGAACATAAACAAAACCTAGAACAGACATGACAATTTCACAAAAAATATAAAAAAATATTCAGGAAAAATAATATAATAAACTGTAAAATTATGTCTTAATTTTTTAATTTTTCACAAGCTACTTACGTGTAAAAGAACACCGTGCCGTGCCACACTCTGAAACATGCAGTACATATATTTAATTAATGAAATCGCAGGCTTATTGTGTTTTATTTCCTTTAATCATGCTGCCCCAGTTGATCTGGTTCACAAAACTGGCCTGAATGATTTGTTCAAAATTATTCAGTTCTCAGTCTCTCATCCGGCCACAGTGGTTAAAGGTCAATGGAGGAGAAGATTGTCAGTGAGTAACAACTGAAATTTAAGTCTGTTCCTCACACAAATCTGTCATTTGACTTGGAATACAGCACAAGATTCATATGGTGCTTTTGCTTTAAAAGCTTAGTTTACCTACTATATAGACAAGAAAGAGCAGCATAGTGCTCAGAATTTCACCTTTTGTATTCCAATTAAGCAAGAAAGTCATATTCCTTTAAGACCATACTGGAATTGTATTCAGAGAGTTTGCCACTTTAACTGCGAGAGAGTGGCGAGGGACAGAAGGTGAATCTGGAAATGGCCTAAGTTAGACTCAGACTCAGGTCACCCGGGCAGTGACGGAGCATGTGCGTCACCCGCCCCACCACATCTCCGCTCCCAAGCTGCGTTTATCAGCCGAGAGATCCTATAAGCCTCACAAGATATTCAAATGCAGACTAAATGGACAGAGCAGGTCAGGAGGCATCTAATGGTACCCTATTCCTCTCCATCTCCCTTCAGCTTCGTTATGGTTGTGAGGGAAGCGGGAGCCGTTTCCCCCCTCAAACCGGAAACAAAGCCATTGTGCTCCTGCAGAGGCTCTAAACGAGCCCTGCACTACCACTCACACACACACACACACACACACACACACACACACACAAAGCTAATCACAGCCTGCTGCCTCCTGGCAGCTAACCTCTGTGTGAACTAACGCAAGGCAATATCATTTAATCACACTGTTTGCCACACGCTCTCTTGTGCTCTCTCTATGGCTGGCATTCTCCGTCTGTCTGTCTCTCTCTGTCTTTGCTTCCTATTTATTTTTCCCCGTCTTTCAGTCTAGATCACCCCCTCCGCTCCCCCCATCTGTATGTTTCTGTCTCTCCCCCTTATACTGTGGGGAACAGGGGGAGGTCTCGTTGATTGTATGAGAATAAGTAGGAAATTGTGCACCGGTACAAAAATGTATATTGCAGCCCCATACTGTTGGGTATTTAATCAGGGAGCGTGGCCCTCTCTTTGAACCCTGGAGCGTACGGCACACTGGGCTAATGCAGCTCTATCTGGACACAGCGCTGTCGGAGGGGAAACTCATTTACATTTTACAAAGACAGAAATCAACTCACAAAGATGTAAATATGCTAATGTTAAACAGTTTCTTTCTCTGAGCGCTAATGCGAGAGAACTTCGGGAATCTTGAGCGAGGCATTGTTTCGGTTCAGGCGTAGCTGGATTTCTCTTTTTATCTGAACTACATTTTGTTCTGTACTAGAGTCTGTTTATGATTAATGCCGAATGTTTGTGCTACAGCTTTGAGTTACTGTGGTTGTGATGTGTTTATCACTGACTTTTCAGACACGGGAAAAATCATATTCAAATTTTTCTGCTATTAGTTTTAAAATGGCAACATTTCCACACTAATTAATTAGAGATGATTACTATGTTCTTAATACAGATATACCACGTTGGTCTCACTTTATATTAAGTGGCCCTAATACCTGTGTACTTACACTGTGGTTACATACTACGTACACATCTAGTTACTATGTAAGTACACAGGTATTAGGGCCACTTATTATACATACTTTTTGTATATTAAACACCTTCAAATGAAAAAATGTAATCTGGCAACATAAAAGTCATTTTCAATATTTTACCTGCTATGAAGTCAAAACGGTTCTCTCTCTCTCTCTCTCTGATGTCAAACAAATGTAAAAAATTTGTTTAGGATTTTTGATAATTTAGCATTTTTATTTTTAGTAACTAGCAACACCAGGAAAACAAAATTGATTCTGCAAAATATGATTATTTTGTCAACAGCACAACTTTTCTCATTCATTGTGGTGATATAATAGATGGAGCTGAAAGGAAAGAGCAAATAGGAAACAAAGTAAATGGCCAGGGAAAGCAATTTTTTTTTATTAATCCAAAATAATACTTTGATATACTTCTACTTTTTCAGGTCTGTAGCCCATTTTGAATCAGTGATATGAAAACCAGCACAGCATCCGAAGCTCAAGGAGCTGCTGTCCGTGGTGCCGAAAACAGTCATGCCACAATCTGCAGGACAAAGTACTTTCCCTCCCAGCTTGATTTATATTTATAGATCCTCCTTATGTGTGATATTGTCTGCGGTGGACAAGATATTGCGCCGTGCGTTACTTTACACTGCCTGTGCTGTTTCTCAGATGGGTTTGAACCTCAGCTTCATATATTACCACCTTAGAAGTTTAACATATTCATTGATCTTCCTCTGCGCCTTCATGTGTATCTGCCAATGTTTCAGAGTCTGACCAGAGTGTGTGTTCGCAGTGAGTGATCCTATACTCGGATTCAATGCCCTCTAAATGAGATTGATGTGTCTCATAAGTGTCCCAAGCCTCGCCAGGACCTGTTATTCCTGGATTTCACGGGAAATGGTTTCAGACACATCTAGCCAGGGGTGCCTCTCTTCCTGCATTCAAAACACCGGCAAAGCACGAGCCCTGAGCTCGGAGCCTTGAAAGCCAAGCTTACAAACACTTGTCAGCTAGAGGCCTTTAATAAGCTGTCATAGGCCTTCCCAGCGCCGCTGAGCTCCCCTCTGTGAGGACATTAAGTTCTTACAAGCAGCATCTGTTTCAGGGCCAGGCATCTGCCTCTGGCCCTAGCGCTCCACTAATGCTTTTCTACCTTCCCTTGACCACGCTCCCTGCTGTTAGCCACTATGTTTTAGCCTTGCCACCAGTGACCTATACACAGATGGACACGCACACACACTTGCGCTCACAGACATCTGCTGGCCAGCCTCCATTATGCTCCTGGAAATCTTAATGTGCTCTCAATCTCTTCTGTGAGCCAAAAGGTGCCGTTTTTTTTCTCCTCGCTCAAGCATTTCATTCCTCAGGGCGCTTGGGTCCCGTCTCCACCGAAAGCTTGCACAGTATCCCTCTGTCTTTTGGGTTTTTCTAGCTTCTCTCTGTAGACCGTAGAACATTCTGGTTGCTACCCTCTGACAAGATTTAGTGTGTGTGTGCATGCATGTGTGTGTGGTTGGCCAGCCTTGTTATAAATGCTCGCTGCCCACATCCCTCCCACGTACATACTGGCGGCTATTTTCCTCCAATGCACCACATATCATCCCCTCGTGTTCCTTAGCACAAAAGAAACTCATTCAGACTGAAGATCTCCACCTTGAAAAGCATTGGAGTGTCTCATGTAGTGTCAGCGACTGCCGGTAACGCCGGCTTGCCAGTTTCCAGTGTTCAGATGGCAAAATCTCAAGACAGAAACAATAGCTTGAGGGTAAGATCCACAATAAAGTTTCTTGCGCAGCATTTACAGAGCGCGGCAAAGAGGCTGCGTTTCAATCAAACGTGATGGGCTACAAGAAGTTAGACAATAGGGCTTTTCCTCAAAAGCGCCTCATTTCTATCTCTTTGTTTGCTGCTTTGTGCTCATCCCTTTCCTTTCACTCACTCTGACACTTTACCGCCAAAAAAAAAAAAAGAAAGAAAAAACATAAAAAAGAGATGTTTTATGGGCCCACACATGCTATGAACAAACACAATCATATTCAGAGGAAAACAGAAATGCCCCGAAGCATCGCATTTCCAACAGATGTCTGAGGAGCCCGGAGCCTGGTACGACAGAGGCACATCACATTTCCGTTTGGCACATCTCAGTCGTATCTCTGAGTTATGACAATTTGCGCTACTCTCAAGATGCACACGATTCAAATCTCATTCATTATGAATGCCAGTGATTTGGAGGGCTGCCATCACGTTGCTCCCCAGAACCACAGCACCAACAGAAGAGGAGATACGGCTTCACTATAAAACACACTTTATTGTGCTCCAGATGTTGCGAGAGCTGGGTTCTTTTCCTTCATTTAAAAGTTCTGAGGGTCTCGAGCTGTATCCGATTCAATGTTTTATTTTTGTCTTTCTCATTCCTTTAACAAGTGACTAAAAAGCAGGACATTTTAGGCAGATCTGACTTGTTGCACTCACATTCCTGCGGCTTAAAGAAGAATGAGTGTTCGAATTACAAAGGGTTTAGAGAAGGTCAAGACCCCTTATTTTTAGTCATAACCCCTCTAGTTATCTCTACAATCAGGCTGAGAGGGTGGAACCTAACCTCCCCTCCAAGTGTCATATAAATTAGTTTTTACAACAGGTCATCACCTCCATAACGTCAGATTGATATTGATTTAAAAGTAATATTTCAAACATTAAAAATAACTACAATGACAGTAGCCAGTTGCAGTGCTGTATTATAACAGTGACAGATATGTTTAGTATAGCGTGGGGTAAAAACAGATATTGGTTACCATAGTTACCCTTTTATTTCAATGGTGAAATTGAAGAATCATATTATATATATATAATAAAAAACTTACTGTATCACAGTTTCCACAAAAATATTAACCAGCTCAACTGTTTTCAACTGATAATAATAAGAAATGCTCCTTGAGCAGCAAATCAATATATTAGACTGATTTCTGAACTATTTCTGAAGACTGGAGTAATGACTGCTGAAAATTCAGTTTTGCCATCACAGGAATAAATTACATTTTAAAATATATTCAAATAGAAAATTGTTATTTTACATTGTAATAGTATTTCATAATATTACTGTATTTTTACCAAATAAATACAGCCATGTTGATATAGATATAAGGGGAAACCGGGCTTACTTGTCTCTTGAATTATGGAAAAAAAAATAGTAAAAGGTAATGTAAATTTTATTCTAATTTAAACCAACATACAAAATCTGTACATATCACTGTTAGAGATAAACATTTGTTTAACTGGACTTTGGAATCAAAACCTTATCGTTACTGAGATATAGCACTTTTCCTCGTGTGACAACTAGCCCCGGTCTCCCCTGCAGATCAAAATACAGAGAGTATTTTGTCCCCTGAAGCTTTGTTAGAATTCAAACATTGGATAGCACATATAAAATGACTGCAATCCTATCGGAAAGGTGCACATGCAGTATAGATTTTTGTTATGCCTACTGAATGAGAGAAAGATGAGAGGCAGAATGAGCGGCACTAAGAGAAGGCTGGGGGAAGGGAGCGGGAAAAGGCAGCCGCAGAAGTGAAAAAGCAACATGAAGGCAGCGATGTGTTTCAGATGACATGTTCAGACACAACAGCGTTTTCCTCCCTGGCCACATCTGAGAGAGTTCATGAGGGGATCGCTAAACCATTTGGAGTCCTTGGTGTGTGTGTGTGTGTGTGGGTGGTAAAAAGAGAGAGACTGTATGTGAGTGAGGAAAAACGAAGAGATTGAGAGAAAACACATTTTGAACATTGCCTCTGTGCTCTGTGGCCAGTGTTTGGTGAATATTTAGGGCAGCCTTGCTGTTTTAAAATGGACCGGCAGATGAATGTGAATGAATGAGAAATGCACCTCAAATGTCCCATTTTTTGGTCTTTGTCATTTTCGGCTTGGCCTCTGAGATCCTGAATTAACAGCTAAAAGTTCCTGGTTGTCCAAAATGAATGTCAGAACAAGTCTTAAATGGCAGTTTCTTTCTGTGATGCCCCAACACTCTAGGACCCTGAACTGGTGAGGAACATCTGTCGCTGGGTCAGAAAGGCCACCACCATCCCCTTCTTTGCCAAGCTCACACCCAACGTCACCAACATCGTTGACATCGCCAGAGCCGCATATGAGGGTATGAGCAGCCTCACCTACAGATACATCTGACAGTAGATGTAGTCATTTTGAGTGCATTTATAGGTGATGTGTGGATTTTTTTAAATAATATGTCAATTATGATGGGGAGGTCTTCTAAAACAGAAGTGCATATATAAAATATTGGAGTCTGTAAGTTTAAATA
>NW_015557117.1:67863-85876 GCF_001515605.1 Sinocyclocheilus anshuiensis | reverse complement strand
TATATATGTGTGTCACATGATACTTTATTTTGTTTTTAAAAAATCATTCTTATTTTTATTAATGAACAGTTGTGCTGCTTAATATTTGTTTGTGGAAACCATGATATCTTTTTTTTCAGGATTGTTGAATAAATAGAATGTTCAAAATAACAGCATTTAGTTAAAATATAAATCTTTTGAAACATTTCTTGAAAAACATTGAACATTTTTCAATAAATTTTATGCATCCTTGCTGGATAAGTGTTAATTTCGTAAAATAATAATAATAATAATTTTACTGATGCTCAACTTTTGGACAGCATTGTACATTCAACTCATTAACCTAATCAGTGATTTTTAAATTACATTTTCATAATCATGACATTATAATTATGACAAGCACACCATTTTCAAATGGAGGAAAACTATTTTGAATAAGATTCTATTGTTTATATATTCCATGTACAACTATTGTATATGCTTGTACAGACCTACGTGGTAAGCAGCATATTTTTCATGCACATTTTTCCTGATATTCTCTTCTGCTCACTCATGCCATTTATTACACTGCACTTTAAGTCATTTAACCCCATCATTTATTCCCATTCATGTTCCTCACAATAGAAGTCAAGAGGGTGAAGGATAAATTGTACAATATAAGCCAGTAACCTTTTTTAAATATAAGATTTGCGGAGTATTGTTTTATGTTCATTTTGTTACCAAGCTCCTCCTGGCTCCAAATTTGTGTTTAATGTTTTACATTACATTACAACTAATTTTTATATCTGTATTCTCATTAAGACATACAGATATATAACAAACAAGTGAATAAATATATTCTGACGCATACAAATACATCGATCAAAACTACATTTCAGATAGCACATCTGAAATATTCTTTTACATGTAAAAAGTTATTTATTAATTTAGTCACTAAGTCACTTTCTTCACACATGCATAACTAAAAATCATTTGAAAATGAAATTAGCACATACTGGCACATCAGTGCTTGTCACTTAAAATATGTATAAGAACATTTTCAAGTCAGTTTGTGCTTTTATATATCTTGATTTGTTCCTGCTTAACATAGGATCACATCTATACAAATTAGCATCATAATGTAATTATGCATGCATTTTATAAATGAGGACCTGGTAAAGCTATGCTGATCTTTTTGGCAGGATTAACAACAGCACTGCATTTATGTTTCGATTTTACTGGAGCAGCATCCCAATGTAATTTAATCAACAAGGTGTGGCTGGTTCAGGCTTTTGTAAGAACCTCTGTGGTTGTTTGTAGGCGGGGCAGATGGAGTAACAGCCACCAACACTGTATCTGGACTGATGGCTCTCAAAGCAGATGCCACACCCTGGCCTGGGATTGGCAGAAGTGCAAGAACTACATATGGCGGAGTTTCTGGTAAGAGAGCGAGAGTGTGTGTATGTGTGTGTGTGTGTGTGTGTGTGTGTGTGGTGTTGGCCGGCGCACTGGCTGCTGAGATGTCTGGGCTTGCTCTGGTCAGGTCCTGCCTGCACAGACAGATGGATTAGATCAGATGTGGAAGAACTGGGCATGCTCTCTGCTCTCTAGAAATGGAGCTTCAGTCTAGGAGACTTCTAGTAAAAATATATAAATCCAGCTTGAAGTACTGAAAAAATTAACTTTGTCAATCTGTATTTTTAGCTTATTTTCCAGTAAAAAAAATATCTTCCCTAAATATCCTTAAAACAAGATATTTACTTGAGAAAAATAATTACATATTAAGACATAAATTAAATTCATTTAAAGAGACTTATGCTTAAAGCAAGGAAAAAATATATAAAATTGTTTTATTATTTAAATAAACTTAACTCAAGTTTCAAACTATTGTCTTACTTCAAACCTGTTTTAATATGTCAGTCATTTTACATCATATTTTCCAGTAAAAATATATATTTTTTAAAAATTTAAAATTTAAATATCCATAAAAACAGATTTTACTTGAGAATAAAAATGACATATTAAGACTTTTAAATTCAGTTTAATTAATCATATCATAATTACTACAATTAATTTTCATACATTAATGGTAAATTGTGTTTTTCTTGCTTTAATCATAAATTCAACTAAATTTAGTGATGCTTGTGCTTAAAACAAGAAAACTACAATTTTGCCAAAGGAGTAATACAAATAAACTTATTTAAGATATATTCTCTGAAAGCATGTTTGTGGTTCTCAAGTAAATTTATCCAATTTTAAGGATATTTTTATTTGTAAACAAGATAAATACTAATTGAGAAATAGTGTAATAGATATTACTGCAAATGTGTTTGGCATGCACATTTTTAAACTCCCATGTTATACGATCACAGTGTATGCATTTAGAAATTACTTCCTTTAGTGTTCGGAAAGAACATAAATGTCAATATGCGTCTGTGCGCTTACCACTAATAAAAACAATCTCTGTGGTCACACATATTAAACAACTTTTAAAAAGCATGATTCACATATGTGCTTTATAGTTTCAGCTGTGTACAGTTGAGTGTGTTAAAGCTTCACCTCAGTACACCTCTCCCTTCTCCCTTCAGCTGAGCTGCCACAATGTCTGCAGAGGCAAGGACAGGGTCAGAAACACGGCCTGCATTAAAAATTAACACTCATACTTTTGAGGCTCTATTTTATGCAAGCAAAACTGACTGACTGTCATATTTTTCACTTTTAAAGTCTTACGGGCCTCACTGTGCAGCTCTCCCATGGGACCCAGCCTTGCAGCAATGGTCTAAGACTCTGCCCGAGACCAACCTATTGATCAGCGGGGCCCTAAAGGGGCCCATGCGGCCCCACATATTTTATCTGCTCCCAGTACAGTAGCTCCATGTGCAGAGCATCCAGGGGCACATAAATGTGTGCCACCCTGAGCTCCCGGTGGAGCTGGCTTGATTCTCTAATGTATTCAGTAATTTAATGTTTAACTCAGCAGCAGTGGCCGGGTTTAAGGTGCTTTGATTTATGTGGCAAGTGGCATAAACCCTGTGTGTGGAGGAAATCAATCTTTTCTGTGACATGTTTTTTTTTTTTGCCTCAAAACTTTTTAATCACAGTTTTTGAAATACATTTTTGCATTCGCCATTAATGTTTAGTAAAGGGATAGAAAGGGTATTTTAAACTTTTAGACTAATTATAACTCAGTGGATTAATAAAACTTGTTTAGTGCTGTTTTGTTACCTGCCCCCATTTTTGTGCTCAAATTTGTTCAATAGTCTAGATCAGGGATTTTTCATTGATATAAGGTTGAAGAGGTTTCCATCCATGCAAAGGTCCAAACAATAACTTAAGCAGGTTGGGTTAGGGATGCACCAATGTATCAGCCAAGAATCGATACCGGCCGTTAAAAGCAGTTATCTGCACTATCGGCCATCGGCCAATTGTTTAAAAACAGTAAATGACTAGGGCAGAATATATCCTGTCAATCAAAAGAAGGAAGAAAAAAAATGTGTGTGAAGAAACTGCAATTCATGCGTGAAGAAATCATCTCTTGTGTAGAATTTAGGGCTGTTGAATTAACGCAATAATACATTAATCTCAACCTCACGGCACAAAAATAGAGCAGTTAACGCTGGTTCTATTTGACCCTATGAGTCACCCGTAGTTCAAGCCAGGGTTTCCAGGTCTGCGTTTTTTCCCTTCACTAAACATTATTTGTAGCGTGCCTCCTATACAATAATTGCAAAGAGCTTTGTGCTTTGTTACTTCTGATAAGATAAGTCTTAGCTCTCAAATAATGTCCACTTCCTCACAAAATTCAAACAGTAAATGCTGTTTGACTCTTTTAAATGAGGCGCCACAAATCGCTTTAGCCACCTGAGTTCAGCAGCAGCGCAAGTCATCTCTTCCACTTCATTACAAGTTATAGTGCAAAATAAACATGTCTGAACATCATAAGGTATGTTGAAAGATACAGAACTTACTGAAATGTATCGTAACCACTCAATCAGTGTTTTAACCAATAAAACAGCTTGTGATCAATGTCACTTAACGTTGCATTTACCTCAGGAAAGTTATCCAGTGTTCACAGTTGGTTAGTTAGTTATAAAATCACTAGAGGGGAGCTAATTTACTGTTAATTTTATATGCATGTTTGAATAAATCTGTCATGAAGGCAAGTTTTCAGGAAGACTCTTATGTGCGAGCTGTATATGAACATTTCAGTTTTTATTTGAGTGTGATTATTAAATAGCAGTTGAATATAATTGTTTGGGTTCTGATTGTTAATTTTATAGTCATGTATCAAATGAGAGGTTCCATGTATAATTAAAAATGTAATTCTGTATAATCAGCAATCGGTATCAGAAATTTAGTATTGGTGAATCCCTAGTTTGGATAGCTGTGAAATTAAATTGAAATTAAAACTGCAACTGAATATCATGCTATGTAGGATTACATTTATAAATTAGTGTTATATTTTCTGATTTCACTGTAAAACAGGACTGTCGATGAGCAATAGGGAAGTGGAGTGTGTGTGTGAGCTGAACATATTTGAAAGCTAATTACTGATTTTTAAGGAAATGAAATGAAAGACCAAATACGGTCTAGTATCGCCTAGAATGTAAATTCTCTGGTTGGCATTAGCAACTATTGAGGTCATAAACCCTCAATAGTCTCTCAAGACTGCTGCTACAGTATAGAGCAGATCTTTTCAAGCTGTGGTCCATGAAAATTCCTGGTGTCTGCAGGGTGAAAAAAAACAAAAAAACAGTTAACACTGCACAATTAGTTGAAATAAAGTCAGTATGATGTCTTTCTTGTGATGTCCCAGCAATGCAGAAGGCTGCAATTTAATTAAATAATTAGATAAATACAGTCTGTATGTGTTGGGTGCTTCAGCGCTCTGTTGTGTCATTCTAGGAGACACATTCTCCAATCGTGTGTGATGCTCTTGTTTTTAGCGGCACACACTTGACACAAACTCAATCTCTAGTGGTGTTTTGAGTTTTGAGAAGGATATGACAATTTCACAAGATTCAGAATGAGAAACATACTAAAGAGATCATTTAGCTAGAAACGAAAAATTTGTCAATATTAATTTAACCTCATGTTGTTCCAAACCCAAGACATTTTTATTCATCTACGAGACGCAAATGAAGATATTTTTAATTAAACCTGAGACATTTCTGGCCCTCCATTAAAATTCCATTACACTAAAACATTCAAGCAGATCAACCATACAAAGTTGATGTGTGAGAACAAACCTCATTGATTCTTGTCTGAGCTTCTGTTTTCCGTATTTGTTGAGCGCTGATCAATGTTTAAAAGCTGAAATTAAATAAGTTTATCACAAAGCAAGTGTGTCTCTTCAGAAGACTTGGATTAAACCACTCTTTATGACCTTTATGTTATAAAGTTTTCTGACAAAAATATTTTAGGTTTCATTAAAATATCTTCATTTGTGTTCTACGAGTCTTACGGTTTTGAACAACATGAGGGTAAGTAAATGATGACAATTTTCATTTTTGGGTGAACTATCCCTTTCTTGGTGGTTTGACACGCTATGTGAAAAAAAATACCACAGTCATATATTTGTACGGTTTCATAGAATGCTGTTTTTGATTTTTTTTTTCTGCCATTGTAATTTTTGTATATATACGTACATATACTGTGTCATACAGTAGTAACATATTATATAGTCTATGTTGCTTCAGATGCAGCTTCTGTGTCATCTTTGCAGTGTAGTGACGGCTGAAAATGTTTGTGTATGGAGAAAAACATTGCTATGTTTATGATTACATTAATTTATGAGAAATTATTTGCAGTCCGGATGGAGCCAATACGGAGTACGGATTCGGGCCGCGGTCCGGTAATCGCTGACCTCTAGTCTAGATCATATGGTCAGTTTATTTTTCCCCTGGTTGAGCCTCCCACTGTGATTTCATTTAGCTGGCAGCGTGTTCCTCATGTGATGTGTGTTTTAATGACTGGTCATGCCGACGGACTGGTCTGTTGTCACAAATATATTATTGCATCTTTTTCATTGTGCATAGAAAACCATGTTCCCCAGACACCCTGGGAGCATCGGCAGGCATAATTAACAGAGAGCTGCACCGTCATTCTCGTCTCTTATTTGCTTTTGTTATCTGGCCGGATCATATTTGGGTGAAGATAGAAATCGTAGAGGATGCAGAGACCCCACGCTCCGTCTTGCGCTGTGTTTAGAATTATTAATCAGAGAGTCTGGCATCGGGAGCGGACGCATCGTGCTAACAGATGCCACCCGATGACCTCACTGAGCTGTCAATCACCTCAGCACGGGACCAGACTGAGGATGGCGCTCGTCCGGAGCTGTGCTCGCTCACGTTGGAGCTGTGATAGGACCTGCTTAGAGTAATGAGGTATTAATGAAAGATACAGAGCGCTAGCGAGTCCAGGACGTCTCTAAGCACAGACTGTGCTGTGTGTAAAGCACAAGTGTGATACTGCTGAACACATGCAGCCTACAGAAAAAAGAACAGGACTAGGAAAAGTATAGGTTCATAGGTCCAAAAGCCTCAGTAACCGTGTGTTTGTGTGCTTTCACAGTGGAGCTCACTATAGCAGGCATGTAGGAAGTGCTGAGAAATTACTAAGTAATTTTATGTACATCTTTCACTTTTAATTCTACTTGGCACAGGGCATGAATATATTTTTTTTAAGCATGTTTTTATTTAAAAAATTTTATTTTCCTTACATTGATAAACTATTATCTAATAAAGCTAACCATGTTATTTATGGGAAATTTATCAATACCTACAGACCAAATTCCAAACTAGCCTCCATGGAATGGTAGCTTAATTTAATCGAAATTTCCTTTTTTTTTTGTATACATTTTATTTTATTTTTTAATTGAACAACTGTAAAATTGCTAAACTGTATTTAGACTGTCTTAAATGTTGGTAAAAAAAATGTAAATAATAATAATAATAATAATAATAATAATAATAGTTTGATCTCCTAAGGTTGACAGTTGACGTTTCTGATGTTGAGTGCCTCTTTTTGATTTGTTGAAAAAAAAAAAACAGCATTTAATTTCTAAAATTCCGACCCTATTTTGAACTCTATTTATGGGAAGATTAGAATATAATCATAGAAGTCTGGCATACTCACCAAGATATGCTCAGTTTCACAGGAAGGCTGGGTTAAGGCATTTGAAAGATTTTAATTAAAAAAAATGCATATCTATATTTTTTACTTTCGACGTCACTTCGATATTTGATTGTAGCGTGACACTTGAATATAGTTTATAAACTGACCAGTGACAAGTGTCAAGTTGTTTTCAACATGGTTATGGTTTTAACAATTTTTTTTTTTAATTGCTTCATGTGAAATACTCGCTCTTCACCAGGGTGTATGATCATGATGGCTAGTTACATTTCACATTGAAATACATTTAATTTGCAGTTTAAGGTCAAATTCACAGGAAAATGTGATTTGACTTCTAAGCTCAAAAAGACAAACATAATTTTGAATATATATTTATGTCATGATGACACGTGAAGTATGCATTTTGCAGGGTCTGCAGTGAGTAAAAGGTATGTTTTTTTTTCATTAGGCATATACTGTAATTAAATAAAAATGCAGGTACTGTTTCAGTAGTGTTTGAGTGACATACAAATGTAGTGATGAAGTACAATTACTCCAGAACTAAAAGCCCCCGCTCAAGAGACAATATTAGACACTCTGAGCTAAGTTTAGCATTAGCCTGGATGTGCTGCTGTTGACATGCAGTGAACTTGTGCCAACAACTTCACCACAGGTACTGGTGACAAACAGGCGTGAGCGACCCTGCTTGACAAGGACATGTTGGGGTTGTCAGAGCAACAGGAGCTGTCAGCGCGGCCGGCGTGAAAGACAAGAACAAAGTGCAGGGAAGGGCAGAGCCAGTGCCACAATAACATCACAACAATATCACAGGACTGAAGCTTTTCTTGAGTGGAAGTGTGCTGCCTGACAACATTATCTGTGTTGGCTGCCATTGGCTGACAAGTGCTTTGATGGCTCTCAACATTTGTTGCACAAGTCGTGTCCATATTAATGTGATTGTGACATCACTCACAGTACAATAGCCCATTGCCGGATGAGGTGTAGCAGATGTCTTACTGGGACATTATTACCTCGATACATTTGACTCACACAAACATTTAAGAATGATGTGTTCAGAGCTCCAGCCTCTCGACTTAAGCTCTAGTGAGCCGAACACTCATCTCTAAATCACACCCAAATGGGCTTTCATTGCGAGCCGAGTGATGTCGTCTTATGATATTAGGTTGTCAGAATAGAGCAGAGATGACAAATTCTACCTGACATGCCATCCATTCAACCAACAGGTGGAAGAGCAGAAAAAAAGTGAGGGCGGCAGGAAATGCCAGAGGCTTAGGGAAGCATCCATATGTACATAATTAACCATGCGGCATCGGGATGCAAAAAAAATATGTGCCGTGATTGAATTTATCTCCACAATTTGGGAATATAGGGTGGGTGATGAGGATCGTTTAGCACGCTGGAGTGGGGCTAAAAAAGAAAGCTGTCTCGAGCCATCAAATGGTGGAAGTGGAGTTCTGAGCCGCGCCAGCGAAATGAATGTGGACAAACGTACGGCTGTGATCAATGAATGGGAACTTGCTGGGAAAATGAGGTTAAATGTAATGTGATAAACACTTCCATCTGTCTGGCTGATCAGAAAGCCACTCTGCTTTCATTAGGGAATCCTGCCATCCTGAAAGATGAAGAGAGAAAGGCACGGGGAGGGTTGTGCTGCTGCATAGGTGAACCCAGGCACCTGTAGACACAGTTTCTCTGATCCCAAACCCAGTGAACTGCTTCACTGTCTAATATGGAACCTTGTGACTGTTATGAAACGCTCTACATAGGCAGCACACAAACAGCACTCCACTCTGGAGACTTGACTTACAATAGAGCACTGCAGGAATGAGTACTAAAAACTCCAAAAACAAGCATTTTTGCAGTACACATTCCATCATTCCGAAAACAATGGTGTTTTTGGTTAAATGCCTGAAATAAGGTCTGTACTAATCCACTTTTACAGACTTGTTGTCTTTAAACTTGCTCTCATGCTAACTATTTTAACTAAAACCTACCAGCTTTTGTCAGAAGCTTTTGTTTTGTCAGTTGTCAGAAGCTTGGTGGTTGAGACGTTAAAGTTGTGCGACTGTGGTGTAGTTCGTTTGTAGCCTAATTTTAGTCTTTTATTTTTTCTTTTTGATTGTATTTAGGATTCAGAATTAATTTGTTGTGTTAATTTCTGAATATTATTTTGATGAACAAAATATGTAAGAATGGAAAAACCTTACTGGCTTTTTGTTGAGGGAACCAGGGTGATGCTAACTTTCGGAATGAACTACAAAAATACGTCTCTATAGCGCTCTATTGATTTCAGAAGATGTTGACATCAGCATGTTGCTAACCTAACAGTGCAATACTCTATTAAGCATAAAAATACATAATAAATTTGAGTAGTATATTAAATCTGTAATTATATTAAACATTTGGTGCTTAAAAAAATATAAGCTGCTTAATATTTTTGTGGAAATATTTTTAGAATTATTTGAAGAATAGAAAGCTTAAAAAACAGCATTTGAAAAAAATATTTTGAGTAGTTAAATGTCTTTACTGTCTCTTTTGATCAATTTAATGTATCCTTGCTTGTTAACTTCATAATGTCCCCAAACTTTTGAACAGTAGTTGTATAAGACAATGGGCCTGTTTACACCTGGTCACTTCATGCATTTTCTCTGATTGGATAGTTATCTCATTTGTTAAAACAATTCCATTTACACTTGGCCACATAAATGTGTCTCCGCAAAACAGATATAAATCTGATCTTCAATTCCCGCGCTATATGCAAATTTAACGGCGTTCACGTCATTGAAAGCAACAGATATGCACTGCATTTTATTCATAATCAGCTAATGTCAAGATCAAAGACCGCAATAGGAGAGAGAGCGGCATCAGCACTGGAAAGATAAGTTAGTCTTACTACTTTTAATGAAGATGATTGTGTGTTGAGCATCTGCGACTTATTACTTTCAGTTTCATTTGCGGCAGTTTGCAGTTCGGCTTGCTGAAAAGATACTCAGCTTCTCATCTGTGGCGATGCGTGTCATATCCAAGGGTTTGTTTAGTGTTTTGGAGGCACTCAGCAAGTGGTCCCGTGGAGCCCCCTTTGGTAGAAATCGCGTTCCGCAATTGCGTGGGTTGCATGGTGCCTAAACACGCTACTGGTCATATCTGGCTTTAACATGTCATATAGCACGCTATATAACACACTCTTACATGTTTATTTTTTAACATTTTGGGAGGAGTAAAATTTACATATGTGGTTTCAACACCCAGATGCATTTACACCTGTCCAGTTTCATCTGGAATGCGTACTAGGCCACCTCCTGAAGTGGTTTGAGCGATTGGATTTGAATCCATCGCAAAAAAGTTTCGGAGGGCATTTACCCCTGTTTTGTCACGATCGGATAGCTATCCGATCAGAGAAAAAGCATGAAGTGACCAGGTGTAAACAGGCCCAATAAGACATGCTCTGATCACAAGTTGAATTTGTAATCTGTATGAACTGATTTTATATAATTATTGTTTTACATTTAATAATGTTTTCCCTCCTGTATTTGGATAGGTAATGCAATCCGCCCCATAGCTCTGCGCGCGGTGTCAGCTATAGCAAAAGCACTTCCTGGATTCCCGATCTTGGCTACCGGTGGTATTGACTCAGCTGAGTCTGGATTACAGTTCCTCCATGCTGGAGCGTCTGTCCTGCAGGTAACCACTTAAATTCGTCACCAACTACCATCAGGACAAACTAACAAAAACATAAAAACAACTGCGGAGCACGCCACGGAGGCAGCCATCACCGTCGGCGCCATCGTTAGAAATAATAGGAGAAATCCACCAATAACTGTAGGATATGAACCTTTTGTTTACCAGTCTAGACCTGTAACCACGTCTGTACCACCCCTCAGCCTCATAACATCCCCATTTGTAGGACCACAGCTTGGGTAAAAATATATTATTTTTGTTTCATACAATATGCAAGCCTAAAGTCTGGGTTTAAACATATACATAAAGTAGTCAGTTCTAATCAATCCCTAATAAGGAGTCTACTAACGGCTACACTCACACAGAGCTGCTACAGCCGAGAAGCAACAACAAACTCAACGCAAATTGCAATTTACAACATGGCTCTGAACAAGTTGTTAATGCAAATAAACCCATTATCTCAACATGATGCCACAGCCTCCGAAATCTCTTTTTAAATAAATAAATCAAAACACCCTCATTATGTGCAGAAATAACGTTTCACAAGTGCCTTGGAGTTCTAGGGGGGGAAAGACTGGAATTAAAACATTTTAATCACACCCACATGTAATAGCAGAGTGCTGGCTCGTAGTAATAGGAGAAATTGTAAACTAGCCAACTCCTCGCTACACTACAGTTGAATCAGTGTCACTAACGGGTTACAGAAACACATCGTAGCTCCATCTCCTGCTCGAATTAGATTAGTTCAATGAGCTGCTCTGGCGAATAATGTTAACCTCTCACAGACTCACAAGACAAACAACACATGTGATAGTAAGTAAATAAGAAAAGTGTTATTTATCTAACACTTCTGCAAACAGTGTTTATAATGCTCTGAACAGCATATTAAAGGCCCCTTTAAATACAATTGGATATGTACACTGCCGTTCAAAAGTTTGGGTCAGTAAGATTTATTTTTAACAGAAATTAATACCTTTATTCAGTAAGGAGACATTAAATTGATGAACAGTAAAATGACTTCTCTATTCATCAAATAATCCTGAAAAAGTGCAGTAAGGTTTCCATAAAAAATATTAAGCAGCACAGTTGTTTTTAAAATTGATAATAATATGAAATGTTTCTTGGGGAACCAAATCAGCAAGAATGATTTTGGAAACACTTTACTTAAAGCCTTTATGAATAATGCATTATAAAAGTAGTTTTAATGTATTAATTATGCCTTGTAATGCACCTTATAATGCATTGCACAATCTCATGAATAATTGTAACCACAGTTAATACATTATAACATTTATCAATTCATTGTTACACTATGCAGTTTACATTTGGTTATAATTATTTACAACAAGATATAATGTATTACAATGCACATTATGAATAATTATAATGCATACCCTTTAATAGCCCTTGATAATGCATTGTACATAAAGGCTTTAAGTAAAAAAAACTTCTAAAGAATCATGTGACATTGAAGACTAGAGTAATGGCTGCTGAAAATTCAGCTTTGCAGTATATGAAAATAGATAATTAATATGAAATGTAATAATATTTCACAATATGTTTTTACTGTATTTTTGATCAAATAAATGCAACCTTGATGAGCACAAAAAAAAGGAAAAAAAAACAACTTACAGATCCCAAACTTGGGAACAAATGGGATGTGCAGATAGAAATAAAAGGAAATAAAATGCACACACAAAGAGAAATGTACATTTTCAATTTCATGTAGGTTCACAGGTATTGAATTCCACAGTTTTGGACCTTCCTGGTAAAGACATATCATTGTGTGTTGAGACATAAGTAGCAGTAAAGAGATTTACATGCTGAAGTGATGTGATTCAGTGGAGTAATGGACAATATTTTTTATGGAACATTGTTCATTATAAAATTAATAAAATAAAATTAATCCATGCACATGATTTTTCTAGACAGGTCTTAGACAGGGCAGCCAAAACACTACTGCAATAGTGAAGTCTTGATGTGAAAAAGGCGTGAATGAGATTCTCACTGTCAGTAGGGGTATAATTCACAGAGCTTAGAGATGTTGTGAATGTGATAATATGCTGTTTTACAAACGTTGTTAGTATGGTTAAAAAAATATTCAGAGACAATTAGTTTATATATGGCACAATAAAACTGTATTTAAGAGTCTCTAGTTGCAATATTTAGATGTAGTCCAGAAGTGTGCTAATTGGTTTGTGGGCATCTGGAGCAAGTAAAAAAAAGAATTATAATTATAATCATTATAGCTGATGAAAAGTTATAATCATTTACATACTGATGAATAGATGCACATGTTTAAATAATAAAGGACTTAAAGGGATAGTTCACCTTCAGTTGATGGTCCCCATTGACTTGCATAGAGTTTTTTTTTTCCATACTATGGAAGTCAATGGGGACCAGCAACTGAAGGTGAACTATCCCTTTAACTGAGTCATGGGGAATACCACAAGTTATCTGGTGTTGTGTGCACCTAGTGCAACATAGTATTTACTGTTGCTTAAGTAAGATCTAAACTAATGTAGAACTGAGCCTAATAGGTCGTTCAGTCAAGCACAATCTTATGATCAACAGTTTTAAAGACAGCTCTGAGATCAGAAAGATCTAGGATTGACAGATTACCTTATTAACTTGCAGATCTGTTAAAAGAGCCATTTTATAGCTATGGTAAGGCCAGACTGGAATGTCTCATTAGGATTATTAATGTTGAGACAGTTGTAAGAATACTGTTTTCAGTTATTTTGAAATGGACGATTGGAGGAGAATCAGGATAATTTTGCTTCACCAGAGGCCTAACAGTTGCTGTCTTTAAACTATGTGGTAAAATACTTGCTGGAGGAACTGATTAACAATGTTCAGGATGTTCAGTAATTAGGAGTTTAAAACTGTTTTGAGCAAGTTAGCGTGTAATGGGTCAAAAAAGGACCCTTAAAGAATTCATAAGTGAGGTGACCTGGGTGAGTTTATTAAGGCTGATGACTAGGAAAATGGACATATTCCTTTTAGCAGTAGATGGAGAGTTAGAAACCACTCCAAAAGGAGAAGTGTCAGCTGTGGTTTGTCTGATGGTAATGGATTTCATCAGTGAAGAATACTGCAAACTGTACTTTTTCATTGGGAAACGCTTACATGATATTTGAGGTGAGGGGTTAAACAGCCTCTCTATGGTGGAGAAGATGAATCTAGGAAAATCTCTGAGTCTGTTAAACTTGAGATTGTCTGGCAGACTTAATCTCATTATTGAACGGGGTCATATCATGGGGAATAACATTTTCCTTGATCTTTTAAGAGAAAAAATGTACGATAAAAAAAAACTGTGACTGTCAAAACGTCCTCCCTAGTCCAAAAAGACCATTTATTGAATCTACAAGCTGCAAAACCGACTCATTCTGAATTTCCACAACTGATGTCAGGGAGATACATATATACACTATATACTGTATACTACATTTTTAAAAATGTGGGTTGATAAAATGTAATGTTTTTGAAAGAAGTCTCTTATGCTCACCAAGGCTGCACTGATTTGATTAAAATACAGTAACAACATTAATATTGTTAATGTAATTTATTTATTTGATCGCAATGCTGAATTTTCAGCAGCCATTACTCCAGTCTTCAGTGTCACATGATCAATCAGAAATCATTCTAATATACTGATTTGGTGCTGAATAAACATTTCTTACTATCAATGTTGACAACAGTTGTGTTGCTGAATATTTTTATGCAAACCGTGATACATTTTTTTTTTCAGGATTCTTTGATAAGTAGATAAAAAACAGCATTTATTTGAAATAGAAAACTTTACATGATCAATCAGAAATCATTCTAATATACTGATTTGGTGCTGAATAAACATTTCTTATTATCAATGTTGACAACAGTTGTGTTGCTGAATATTTTTATGCAAACCGTGATACATTTTTTTTCAGGATTCTTTGATAAGTAGATAAAAAACAGCATTTATTTGAAATAGAAAACTTCTGCGCATTCTTTCAGAATAAAATGAAGTTATTTTAAAAAGAATCATACTGACCCAAACTTTTGAACAGTAGTTTACGTCAACATTTATATTTCCAATGTTCCGAAACAGTGAACTTATAAGGAGACAACTGAATAGGTGCTATTATTCTTAAACAGTAGAATGAACTAAAAAATTTGAGCTGTTTCTGGCTGTGTGTAGCCCAAAGGTTTGGCCATTTTTTGAATCTGAAGGCAAATGAGTTTTTAGAGCTTCAGCGGAGAGGAAGATTATCAGTAAACAACAACTTAAATGAAATGAAACTTAGTCCTGTTACTCTGCAACCACACAATCATGCTTTCTTCCTATTATGCTGCATTGAGCTATTGAATACACTGCTTTTAAGAAGACCCACACACACTAAAAAGATGATGTGTATAGTGTAATCACTGGTGTTTCACTAAGTCTGGGCCCTGAGGTCTGTTTATCTGTGCATATTTAACAGGTGTGCAGTGCTGTGCAGAACCAGGACTTCACAGTGATTGAGGACTACTGTTTAGGCCTGAAGGCGCTGCTGTATCTGAAAAGCATAGAGGAGCTACACGATTGGGATGGCCAGTCTCCTCCCACCATACGCCACCAGAAGGGCAAACCAGTCCCCCGCGTGGAGGAGCTCGTCGGAAAGGTGAGCATCTCTGTGGCTGGTCGCCAAAGGCTCATTCTAAAAAAGTAAACTCTCTGTGGTGTTTCTCTGGTTAACCTTTAGTGATTTGTGTTGCAATTAAACAGGCAAAATCTGCCTGGTGTGGATATAATGCTTTGAGTCATTAAGGATGTTTAAGGTTGTGGGTCTTAGTAACATAGCCGCAAGGATGATGCTAAAAAGTGTGAGAGTAATTTACTTTCCTCTGCTTGGCGTGAAAGAAGCCCCA
This sequence comes from Sinocyclocheilus anshuiensis, assembly GCF_001515605.1. NCBI lineage: Eukaryota > Metazoa > Chordata > Actinopteri > Cypriniformes > Cyprinidae > Sinocyclocheilus > Sinocyclocheilus anshuiensis. The sequence goes on along the minus strand of NW_015557117.1, from coordinate 70,216 downwards.
GGCTTTTTCAGACCGCTTAGTGACCCTGTGACCATTTGACCAATGGTGGCTCTCAGCTACGCTGTGCTGTAAAGTGTGGTATGAAACCCATCTAGTTGTGCACAAATATAATAAATTCTTCTGTGATCACCCTGTGACCATTTGACCAATGGTGGCTCTCAGCTACGCTGTGCTGTAAAGTGTGGTATGAAATATAATATAGTTGTGCACAAATATAATAAATTCTTCTGTGATCGCTATCAACGAAGAGAGATTTTTTTTTTTTACATTTTGGGTTTTAGTTGTGAATTGCAATGCACACAGAAAGTACAAAATGTGAGGGTGCTGAAATGTTAGATAATCAAAGCTGTCATGTTTTTCGACTGGAATTACCATATATTTATTTTTAATATCACTAAATTATTCAAATTGCGATTATGTTTGTCTCTCTCTTGGTCGCAGCCAAACTCAACCCTCCTCTGAAATTTCACAGTTGCACAAAGAGATATTTTCCCCATCGCTACACCATATTCACGCAGCATAAAAACGAAACATATGCAAATGTTTCTCTCTCCATAAACAGCTTTGTGCTTCTGTTAAAAGTGATGGTGGGGGAAAAACACTGTGAATTGATAAGTGCTATTCCTCGACTACAACATGATTTTGAAAAACATGAGGGGCGAAATCTCTCTCTCTCTCTGTTTCGTGCTAACAGGGTGTCTGTAGAGCCCTGTCCAGAAACAAGCACACGGTTTTGGAAAACTTGTGGGAGGAGGGTGTTTAGACACTTGTATTTGCTTTTATATTAAACACATATTTTTGTCAATATGCACTGCATTTTTTTCTTGTTGTCTAGTAAAAATGTCTAAACATCCTTAAAGATGAAGACGATAAACTTTGTAATTGCACAAGATAGACTTAAAGGGGTCCTATTATGCTTTTTCACTTTTTCAACGTTAGTTAGAAAATCACAATGTCACTCATTTAAATAATTCCTGCCCATGGAATAAGCAAAAACGGGGGTGAGGCCTGTTTGAGCTGTGCTAGAGAAGATGAAGAAGAGTTGCTTTAGTAGCATGTTGTTGCCATGTTGAAAAGATGCTGTTTCTTCCACCCCGGTTCAAACCCTTTTATTTGTGCTTACAAAGGTTTTGGAAAACTAGGAGTGAGTGATCCTCTTGTTCGTAAAAATTTACAGGGTCTGAATCGGGCTCAGACTGGTATGGCAAAATTGACGTCATCGTTAGTATTTACAGATGAGCAGATGAAACTCACAGTTAACCCTCATGTGGTGTTCGGGTCCTTTTTGCCCTGAAAAAAAATTATTTTTCCCGAAAATACTAGTTAATGTTATCGCATTGGACTGAAATTTTGTGACTTTGTTCACAAAGGGTATAACTACTTCTAAAATTTTTTTTTATAATTTTCATACTTTTCTGGGGGAGATTTTTCACCTTGTTACACCTGTGATGTTACAGAGCAAAAAGGACCCGGCCTCAAACAAATGCTTATAAATCACTCATTATGCTATATTATCAACAAAGATTGGATTCAATCTTTTTGTCAACTTCTTATCTTTCATTTAGGACTGGTTTTGTATTTATATTTGCTTCTGATTAATCGTAGGCCTCATTTATCTGAGAGTAGGCACCTCATTTTTTGAGTGAAAAAAGCATTTATGAATAATTTTCACAATATTAAATAAAAACTGAAGAAAATTTGCACTGTTTATCACACTAGTGTACTTTAATGTTTAATCAGGGAGTTTGCTTTTAAATGCTTTTATTTTGTGAATAAAAGTTACGCCTTCTTTCTTTGCGTGAACATTTGGGTGGCATTATGCAAATCTTCCCACATCGTGACCTAGACATGTGGGGGGGGGGCGTGTTAGAACGAGCCATTTTAGGTAGGCGTGGTTGAATCTTAACTTTTATAAAGAATATCTCTTTGGATTTGAGACTTTAGTCTTTGCAACTTTACAGATCTTCTTTATGCACCAAGAGCTTGTAACACTCCAAAGAGAAAGGAAAAATTGAAATCACATCATATGACCCCTTTAATTGATCATTAGTTAATATATATTCAAAGAGTTAAAGACGTGAGATAATGGGCTTGTTAATGTTTGCTAATAAACTTGTTAAACATTAGATAATTTTCAAACAAATCATTATTTCATGTAAGTTAAAATACAAATGTCATTAAACTTTCAATTCTAAATGATCAAGCACTTATTGAAAATCTACAAATGATTTTAACAGATGTTATAAAATGATTAAAAGCTTGTGTTAATGCACAACACTTTTGCTGCTATTGAGGAGTGATACGGGTAAGGTTAGGGACAGGTTTGGTGGTATGGGTAGGTTTAAGGGTTGGT
>NW_015557117.1:62402-67796 GCF_001515605.1 Sinocyclocheilus anshuiensis | reverse complement strand
ACACTTTTGCTGCTATTGAGGTGTGATACGGGTAAGGTTAGGGACAGGTTTGGTGGTATACCTACCCATATTTAAGGTTTGGTTAAAGGGTCAACAGTGTACAGGGGTCAGTTTGATTATTATAAGGGAACAAGGTTCAATCTGTTTATATTATTTTTTTGATAAATGATAAAGAAGTATTTTCTTTTAAAAAATGATTTGTTTTCCCCTGTTTATTTATAATTCAAGGAATATCCTGTTTAATGATATACTGAAGAGTAGTTTACTAATGTGAGTGTTGAGGCAATAAAAAACGTATTTGCACCAAAATTACAATCTGTTATGTATTTAGCAAGCATTTAGCTAAACCAGCCACCCTTTACACAAACCTTGTTACATAAGTCCAGTGCCCATAAAGATACTAAATGATTAGTAATCGTTTATAAACATTTACAAATGATGAATAGTTTCAACTTTAGATTGGCTACTGCAAACACATGAACAAATGATTAATAAATTATTAGTAAAGATGTGTGAATAGTGTAAATTCAGGTCTTTTGGGACATGTTTTGCCATTGAGATGACTGCACATAAAGCTATTAATGATTAGTAAACATTTATAAACATTTGCAAATGATGAAGAGTTTCCACTTCAGATTGGGTACTGCAAAAACATGAACAAATAATTAATAGATGATTTGTTAAGATGTATAAATAGAGGTCTACACAACAAACAAAGACCAACAAATGAAAATCATATGAACTGAAAGTTTACTAGCATTTGTAAGAATTTCAATTTACATTAAATAATCATATGTTAATCATTAGGTAATGTTTAGTAAGTTCATTAGTGAACATTAACAAGAACATTATATCATATTTCTAGCTACGTGAATATATATTAACTAATGATCTGTTAAGCATTATATAATGTTTGTTAATGATTTATAAATGAACGTTATTATAACGTGTTACCGATTTTTTTGATTTTTTTTTATGTAATACATATCATACAGTGGTTATAGAAAAGTATCACCCCCCATTTAAAATAATCACATGTTGTTGCTTTGCAGCCTGAAATAAAGACGGACAGTTTTTGGTTTATCCAGCTGTATTTACTCAGTGCAACTTATAACATCCAAATAAAAGATATAACACCAACATGTCAGAAAAAAATAAATACATATAAAAAATGTTTAAAAAACAATCACGGAGTTGGAAAAAGGATCACCCCTTGTGTCAGTATTTTGTTGAACCACCTTTTGCTTTAATTACAGCATTTGTTCTGTTTATTCTGGGATATGTCTCCACTAACTTTGCACATCTAGACGTTGCAATATTTGCCCACTCTTCTTTGCAGAACTGCTCAAGTTCAGTTAAATTTGATGGTGACCGTTTGTGGACTGCAGTCTTCAAGTCATTCCGCAGATTTTCAATGGGGTTTAAGTCTGGGCTCTGACTAGGCCAAACAAGGACATTCACCTTTTTCTCCTTCAACCACTGTGTGCTCAGTTTTGGCGTGTGCTTTGGGTCTTTGTCATGTTGGAAGGTAAACCTTCTTCCTATTGACAACTTTCTGGCAGTGGGCAGCAGATTTTCCTCAAGAATTTGACGGTATTTTGCCCCATCCATTTTTTCTTCTATCCTGACAAGTGCTCCAGTCCCTGCTGCAGAGAAACACCCCCATAACAGGACATTTCCACCTCCATGCTTTACTGGAGAAATGCTGTTATTTGGATGGAGAGCTGTATTTGATTTCCACCGGACATATCGTTTGGTGTTGAGGCCAAATAATTAAATTTTAGTCTGCCTCAGAATCTTCAAGGTGCGTTTTGTCAAAGCTCAGTCGTGACTACATGTGGCCTTTCTTGAGGAGTGACTTTTTCCTGGCAACCCTACCATACAAGCCACATTTGTGGAGAATTTGTGATATTGTTGTGACATGCACACAATGACCACTCTTTGTCATAAATTCCTGCTTCAGAGTTGCTGTAGCCCTCTTGGTCGCCTCTCTGACCAGTTTCCTCCTGGCTCTTTCATCCAGTTTGGAGCTATGTCCTGATCCAGGGAGGGTCGTACCAGGGTGTTGTACCAAATACCTTCCACTTCTTAACAATAGACTTCTAGGAATTGATAAAGTGAAGCCTTTTAATTTTTTTTGTATCCATCTCTTAACTTGTGCCTGTCCACAACTTTATCCCGGAGATCTTTTGACAGTGCCTTGCCACCCATAGTTGATTGTTTGCTTCAGTTTCACTACCAAGGACTTAAATGCTCCAGGAAAGCTCTTTTCATGCTGAGCTAATCAAAATGACCACAGCATATCACAGTCGAAAGTCAAATGTCTTTCTGTGCCATTGAGAAGGTTATTAGCTACACCTGGGTGATCCTTTTTCCAACTCAGTGATTCTGTTTTTTTATTTCTTTTTTTCTGACATGTTGGTGTTTTATCTTTCACTTGGATGTTATAAGTTGCACTGAGCAAATACAGCTTGATAAAACAAAAACTGAGTTCCGTCTTCATTTAAGGCAGCAAAGCCTGTAAAATGTGATTATTATAAAGGGGTGATTCTTTTCTATACCCACTGTATATAAACTAGTCTTAAAAATAAATGTTTAATGCAAGTATGATTTGTTTTTCAGAATTCATGGGGAAAAATGGTTTTCTACAAATAAATTATATAATAATATATTATTAAATCTAATATATAATTTATTTATGCTAAGTATTATATTAAATATATTTTCTTATATATTAACATTTTAGACATTGTTTCAATTTATTTATGCTCATTATATTACATTATTTAAATGTAATACATTCATATAGTTCTGCTTAAATATGCTTATCTTGTTTTAATGATGTTTAGATATTTTTACTGGAAAGCAAGACCAAAAAAGCTTTACAATTTATAATCCAAGAACTGAGAAAGAAAGTGAAATGGAAATGGTCTACTTATTTTAGATTAATCAGTTGGTGTGTGTGTGCTTTGTGTAATATACAGTGATATGTAGTCACCATTATTGTGTGCTTTCCGTGCATAAGGTGTGCTTTCTGTGCTTTTTATAATCCAAATCATGCTGGTCACACAAGTCCAAGTTTCAGGAGGAGCTTTAGAGAGTTTCTGCATGTAATGAATTTCAAGGAACTCTGTAGTCCTTAAGCAGCTCACAAAAAAAAAAATGCATGCAAAGCAAGTACCCCCCACCACCACCACCACACACACGCGCGCACACTCACACTGTTATCTGAATGTTTGCTGCTGTTCAGAAATGAAGTGAGGACACTGGCAAAATGTTTCCTTTATCTTTGCACCCTGATGAAAGGAGGCACAAAAAGAGATGTGTAGTCTTGGCTAATACAGTATTTCTTTCTCTGCCAAACAAGAGCAAATTCACTGCCTGGAGCTAATTAAAGTGTCATAGTCATAGATCAATGCCCACCATGATACCAGCACTGAGCTCCTTACATTAACATTAGCTTGGGGGATTAATGTTTTGTTATTTTATTCTGTATTATTTAGTGCCATTACATAAGAGGATCTTGTAAATTGAAAATGTGCTACTGGACAAAATAAGCCAAACTTTAACTAATAAACTTTCACTGATTATAAGCTACAGTATTTTGTGTTTAAAAAATAGTTGTGAATTTTATGGGCTTTTACCCTGGTCACCTGTAGAGTTTAACCCTATAAAGCATAACATTCTAAATAACAGTCAGAAAAATCTACTTTTTTGAAATAGAACAGTTTACTGAACCTTCAGATAAAATATTAAAAATAAAATCCTACTGACCTTAATGTGTATCAGTCACTCCTCTCTTCCTTCTCCGCTAATGTCTCCACTGCTAAAAGGACATATTATTATAACAAAATAGGCAATTCGTCTAACTCTTGCATGCTCTTTAAAACATTTTCCTCCCTCCTTTGTCCTCCTCCTCACCCTCCTTCATCAACTCTAACAGCTGACGACTTTGCCACATTCTTCATTAATAAAATTAAAACCATCAGTGCACAATTTTCCACACCACAATCTGTCAAGCACATCTTACCAACAAGCATACACTTGTTCACATCCTTCTCTTCACTCTCTGAGGCAGAAGTCTCCAAACTCATCCTTTCTAATCATCCTACTACTTGTCCGCTTGATCCTATTCCATCTCATCTCCTTCAAGCCATTTCTCCTGCAGTTGTACCTGCACTCGCTCACATCATTATCACATCCCTTCACACTGGTGTTTTTCCCACAACATTTAGACAGGCTCGTATAACCCCTCTACTTAAGAAACCCACCCTTAACCCATCTCTTTTAGAGAACTACAGACCGGTTTCCCTTCTTCCTTTCATTGCAAAAACACTTGAACGAGCTGTGTTCAACCAAGTCTCTGCCTTTCTCACACAGAACAACCTCCTCGACAGCAACCAGTCTGGTTTCAGAAGTGGACATTCAACCGAGATTGCCTTGCTCTCAGTTGTTGAAGCCCTAAGACTGGCAAGAGCGGATTCCAAATCTTCAATACTTATCTTACTGGATATGTCCGCTGCTTTTGACACGGTTAACCACTAGATCCTCCTGTCAACCTTACTGGCAAAGGGCATCCCAGTTCTATCAAACCTTAACAATTAATCCAGAACGCGGCAGCAAGATTAATTTTGAATGAGCCGAAAATAATGCACGCCACACCTCTGTTTATTAATTTGCATGAGAACCAATCAGCTGTGCCATGTGATAATGATGTCATTAGGTCAGACTGAGTTAGACCTATCAGACTGCGCTATCTAGAGTCTCATGCCAGAACTCTGTATTTATGTCATGACAACTCTCGGAGAGATTGGCATGGTAATGTACATGACAATGTATGGATTTTTGAAACTTACCTTTCATGCAGTGTGGAAATATAACATACATGAAATAACCCCCCACAAAGCAGGAGAAATAGAAGGGACAATACAAGCCAAAACAAGAACAAAACACCCCCCAACAAGCAGATCTATATGTACTGCTGCTGCTCCGAAGAGCCATGTGAACCGCAAGTATTACTATCTATGTGTGCCTGGGCTACCACGCCGGCCAAGTGCACAAAAACCCCTAGGTGGACTGACCTGAATGAACTGAAATAAAAGCAGAATATAAATGTTATTTCTCCATTTTCTGAATTACACAGCACAGCGGGAGCACGTCGCACGAGCACATTTCTCTGAACTACACCACCCATAATGCATTTCACTCGGAACTAACTGTTACAGCCGTAGATAGTAATATTCAGCGTCTCCCGCAACACTGTCATTGATATGACTGCAATAAGTGCGTGCTTCTGACGCTGCGTGCAGCTGAAATCAATCACACACTCATCACAATGAAAACATCGACCTTAGAAATAACGAACGTGAACACTGGGATAATCGCCGATGTATA
>NW_015557117.1:57963-61608 GCF_001515605.1 Sinocyclocheilus anshuiensis | reverse complement strand
GCACCCACCTGAGCAAATATCATAATTTAGTCATTTGATAACTGCTGTTACTTTCTCCAGTTCATTAGTCCCAGCGGCAGCATAACAGCTTGTTAATTCATGTTCGTGTAATGATGAGACAGACAAAGTTAGCAGATGCATGCCATTTAACTCTGTCGTGCAGATAAAAGTTGTCAACGTTACAGTGCACAAAAACCTCTGGGTGGACTGACCTGAATGAACTGAAATAAAAGCAGAATATAAATGTTATTTCTCCATTTTCTGAATTACACAGCACAGCGGGAGCACGTCGCACGAGCACATTTCTCTGAACTACACCACCCATAATGCATTTCACTCGGAACTAACTGTTACAGCCGTAGATAGTAATATTCAGCGTCTCCCGCAACACTGTCATTGATATGACTGCAATAAGTGCGTGCTTCTGACGCTGCGTGCAGCTGAAATCAATTTGCTCCAGCTGTATAAACACAGATGCTAAATGCTGCTGCTAATATGATTAATATTCACTCCTGCATACAATGCAAACTGCTAACATGACACAGTTTAAACTTGATTATGGTTGCTCATTTTTTAATTCAGTTAGGCAGACCGCGCAATACACACAGCGATATGGATTAGAAGAGCATTCACTTATCTTAGATGTTGATTTCGCTGTTCTGAAGCAAGCTGCCTTTGAAGCAAGCTGCAACTGCAACGGCAGCACTAGTCATATATTTGAAAGTTGAGCAGCGAGCTCAGTGGCTACCGATACAGGAGAGAACCAATCAGCTGCGCCATGTGATAATGATGTCATTAGGTCAGATTGAGTTAGACCTATCGGACTGCGCCAACTAGAGTTTCATGACAGAACTCTGTATTTGACCCTCTAACTCTAGCACTCTCTATTCTAATTCTATTCTTTAAAAAAAAAAGTGCCCCTTTAGACTTGCCCTCTGTTCATTTACTAACTGCTTGTTTTCTTGAAAAAAAACCTAGTTTCTCTAATCTTTTTTGTATTCTATCTATTTGTTGTCTTTTTATTTATTATACAATTATCAAACGCAAAAAAAGCCTCTAACACTAGCTTGCTCTATTCTTTTTCTATTCTATCTGTTTTCTTTTTATTTATTATATAATAAAAAAAAAACTTGCTATGTGTACTGTGTTAAGCTAACTGAGACTTGTTATAGCACTTGCACATCTTTGCTCTCTTGTTGATTTTGATGGCTTCCATTGTTCTCATTTGTAAGTCGCTTTGGATAAAAGCATCTGCTACATGACTAAATGTAAATGTAAAATCATAAAAAAAAGTTTGCATGTGTTATATTTGATACATCAGTATTTTATGGCTCATATAGTATGATATAAGAAGAATATGGAGCTCATGCTTGAGGTGGAAAAAAAACACTTTAATTCTATTCAAAGGACCAAACTTAGCAAAAATATTTAATTTTGTGTAGTTGCTGATACGTATATAGCCAAAAACTATGATAAAATTCTGGTAGTGTGTAAATCAATTAAATCTATATAACAGCATAATAGACTACTTACATACAATGCATATAAATATCTGCTGTGATTCTACATCTCCCAATAAAATATTTGTTGCTCACATTTAACATGATTTTTCTGAAGAAAAAAAGATGTGTGGATAATCAAACCTACGTTTATTCAGTCCAGTCCAGGCCTTTTACTTGCTTAAATCAAATGACAGAACACGTGTTCTGATTGTGTACAATAGGTTTTTAAGTTCTGATCATGTTGTAATTTAGAGGCCATAGTAATATGAGACGGTAGACTTTGTAGGGTTACGCATGGCAGAGAGACATTGAGGTCAGATCATTCAGGTAATTAAATCATCTGATGACGTCCCAGTAGGACCCAACCGGTTCCTCACTTTCAGACACATCAGGACAACAATAACATTTCAACTGATGTCCTTCTGAAACTGCTTTCCGTAGAATGCTACGTCTGTCAAGTGAGGTCTGTTTAGCTCTTAAAGTGCTATTAATGGCCATTACAAGGCAAAGATAAAGATTAACGCTTCTCTCGTCGAATACCTCGGCGATTGGTGCGATGCTACAGAACATAGGAGGCCGGGCTTCCATTCTAATTCTCGTATAATTTAAATCACTCAGCCCACACTGACATAATGTGAGCTCCTTACTCCACTGCACTCTTGATTTACAATCCAGAGGGGAGACGGGAGAACTGACAAGCCCTGTGTTTTGGAAAGCTCTTCATCTAATTAGCAGAGGCTTTCTGGTTGCCCGGGACATGAGATTTGGCAGTGCGTGTAGCTCCTCTCATTAAAACAGCACTCCTCGTGGAGTGGACGTGCAAAAAAAAGCCTCCCTCTCAATAGAAAGAAAGAAAAATTAAAGATTCCTTTTTCACCAACACGTTTGTATAACTGTTATTTAGTGTGCTCGCTATTATACGCAAGTATTCAACCTGTCTGTTTAGCAGACGCCCAAAGCAAATGGCATTTTCTTTTCTTTCAATGTTTCTTTGTAAAAAAAAAAAAAACATTCTTTGTGAAAACTCCCATCATTATATTTTTCTTTTCCATTGTTAAGTGCATTGCTTTGTAGACTCTTCTTTGAATCCTTTGAATGATCTTAGAGCAAATTAGCATAAAGCAGATACGCCGTGGCCCGTCGCTAAACAGAAAACAGAGAAAGAGGAAGAGCTCATCTAATAGGGCTGAATGGGGTTGCTGTGAGTCGGGCAGACTGCAGTTTGTGTATCTGGAAAATATGAAGTTATAATAGGCGTCTGGGATTTCCGCCCGTTGCCGTTTAAGTACCCACACTTACTCACAAGACTGCCGGAGACAAAATGGTGGTTAGTTGCTTTGTGTGTGATTTTGGTGAGATTTGAGAAGGAGATGCAAGGCAGTGAGGTGTGATCGAGTGTTTCTGGTTCTGTTTTTATGGCTCCTGTGTCTGTGAGGGATGTGTATTAAAATGGATGTTTGTTGTGCTGAAAGTTTGGAACAGCAGATTAGCTGATGTTTTTAAACAAACAAGAAAATGGAAATTTAGTATTTTATATAATGTCATCAAAGAAATTGTTCAAAGCTGAATGGACAACATCTGTTGCATGTTGATTAGAATGAAAATAAAATTGACTGTTTGTAAAAGCAAATTAAAAAACACAATTGTTTGTCAATTGTTGTACATTTAACTCATGGACTTCCAAAGTAAATTCAAATTTAGCCAATAACCAACCATTATTAATAGACTATTAAACGTTAACCGCTAAGCTTCAGATTTTCCCAGTCTTTCTTAACAGACTGAGTGGAAGGCAGTGGTTTACGTGTTATAGCACCCTCATGCATGCATAAGTAATTTTGCTGTTTATGATAAAGTCATCTATTTAGCTCATTAGTTGTCTATCGTAAAACAATTATAAATTACCCATCAATGGCTGATATTAAAATTCTTTAATATTTTGTCTAAACAATTAAAAATAAAAAAACTACAAACTGAATTTAGTAAAATAATTTTAAAAACAATTTATGAAGTGAATTTAGGCATCACAATATTGTATTAAAAATATATATATTTATTTTGATAAGATTTACATTAAGAGTGTTAATAGTGTTATTAAAGGTTCATGGCATGTTTTATATATGTATATATATATATATATATATAT
>NW_015557117.1:56295-56493 GCF_001515605.1 Sinocyclocheilus anshuiensis | reverse complement strand
ACAAAATTGTGAAAGGGCGTTCCTGTAGCGATACCAGTACAATATCTCACGGTTCTCAACCAATCAGATTTGAGACCCAGAACGAACTGTTGTATATATATATAGGAATTTAACTCATTAATTCTATAAGGGAATTAATCATTAATTTTATTTCTAGCTCAGGTTTTGAAAGGACTCGAATCTGAAAATTCTGAGTCA
>NW_015557117.1:54919-55846 GCF_001515605.1 Sinocyclocheilus anshuiensis | reverse complement strand
AACCTGAGAAAACTCATAAAAGCAGAGACTTGGCCTATCTTTACTGCTTAAAATCAATTCAGTGCTAGTTCAGCAAGAAATTATGATTTGTTTGTTACTTGCGTTCAAGTTGACAGCTGACAACAGGCTGACGCAGTCGGTGTCTGACGTATTTCTGCGGATGCCCTCCAGCGATTGCTTTTTTTTGTGATGTCACGTCACAAGGAAAAGTGTGACGTGTGAAGTTCTTCTCAGATTCTGTTTGCAAAGACTAAGCTTTGAAGATTTCTGCAGTCACGAAGTTTGACGAAGTTTTGGAGTTCTGGAGGATCACTAGCCTGATGTTACGGCTGTGAGCGCTTTGTAGCGCAATCAATAAGGCGGAAGAGCCAAAGATCCAGAGAGCAAGCAGCAAGCGAGCATCTGTTCAGGCATTGGGTTTTTAAGCGAGCCGATTTGGTCGATCCCAGACGCAATTGTCCCAATCGGACGCTGTCGCAGGGCTTAGCCGCGCCCTGTGTGGTTCCTTTTTCGTGCATAAATTAAAATGCTGTTCAATTCATCACGTGGGGAAATGTCTTTGCTAATAACTTCAATAACTTCTATAAAGTGTCGTACAACACACACCGTTCAAAATAACAGCTTTTCACTCATCTGGAAATAATGGAAATAAGACAAGCTTTCGTTCAAGATCAAACTTCACATATCTGGCATACACAGAGTACCTTTAATAACTTTATCTATTAAAAGGGGTTATAAAACATCGATTAAACTTCATAGGTTACAATAAACACATCAAACAGAAAGCCTATTATTTGGGAGTATATTGCTCCGATACTTTAAATGATTTTAAATGATCGTCTTATGAATTGTCTTTGTCTGTGACAGGAGAAACGCACGCTTTTCTGGAAAGTAGTAAAATGATGCGTCCCCTTTTGGAATGAAGGG
>NW_015557117.1:51105-54772 GCF_001515605.1 Sinocyclocheilus anshuiensis | reverse complement strand
TATATATATATATATATATATATATATATATATATACATAAAACATGCCATGACATGCCTGATGGTCATGTTCGTCAGTAAATGGCCACTGTTATGATTTGCTAATGTCACTTCATAGAGAAATGTCAACACGTGTCAAAAATGTGCACACAAATTAGTATTTTTGAAAACATTATCCATATTAAACTGTCATTTACAGGCAAAGCATAATGAAATTGTTTGCGATGCAGCTGCTATGAGATCCAATACAAAAATTTATTTATAAAAAAATGTGATTTCTCATGCCATGACTCCTTCAAATTTGTAGTGTTTTTTATTATTCATTTTAAAAGACTTTAAGAAGGTAATCTGCAAGTAAAAAAAAAGCTAAATAGCAATATATGCATGACCAATTGATTAACCAATATCAGCTGATCTGTTACATCGGTATATTGTGCTTTTGATGCACATTTCATATGTGGCCTAGTGGTTAGTGCTAGGTGTTGAGCAGTGGCGTTCATTCAAGTTCATATTCAGCTTGTATTTGTGATCCTACCATCATTTCCTGTCTGCTCTTGACTGTCACTGTCAGAAAATGGGGAAGAAAATATATATTTATACATTTATATTTTACAGCGCACCGGTAGGCTGTTTATTTCAATAGAAAGCTGTCAGCATGTTAAAAATAAAGTAGTGTTCAAAGTTGCCGTGTAATCAATGTTTCACAAGCAAGCCAGTCGTCTCTGTGTTTATTTTGACTGATGCACTGTTAATGACATATCTCTGTCTAGCCTGTGTGTTTTTGTGTGTAAGAACGGGGCCATGTGTGTAGTCAGTGTGTGTACGTTTATCTCCCCAGCCTCCGATGGGTTCCTCAGACTGTCTGCTGCAGGGCTGGAGCGCTTGATTCATTAGACTGTCAGCCTGTGCCTGAGAGAGTAATGCTTTTATGCAGGATTAGAACAGGGCCACCAGTGTTAGCTCTACAGGGAAATAAATACATGGAGGATGCACCCTCCCTAAGCTAGCCATTAGTCCTGTAGTCAACACCGTAACCGTAGATTTGTTTCTCTGATTCCTTTGATACGTCTTGCTTTACCAAAGGCCTCCAATCTCTTTTGGGCTGCTACTTTCCGAAAAAAAAAAAAAAAATTGTGAGAAGTTTGACACGGGCGGCTAATAACTGGGTCCTTTCCTGTCGTGTTTTGATTCTTTTTGCTTTGCAGGGAGACACTTCCATCTGGCCATGTTGGAAATGAAGGGTTACAGGCAGTTGTGGATGACAGCTTTGAGACTGTGTGACTGGGAAAATGCTAAACCAATTTAAATGTCCTATCGTTGGGACGAATGGATTTTCGGCAGGCGCTGTAAGGAATACTTGTTGCGGGAAAGGTGGAATAGGGTGTTGTTAAAACGCTTGAATAACCGAAGCATTCTTTTGGAGAAAAGTCATGAAGAGAGATGCAGAACGAAACCGTCATTAAGAAAATTCAGTGTTTGCTCGATCATTTCAAATTATAAATATGATAATTAGCCTCCAAAAAAGACTTCTTCATGAAAGAGCATTTAGAAAACTGAAAATATCAGTTATTGGAAGCGGTGCCCATCAGCAACCCATAAGTCCATTTCCCTCAAATTACCATTCATTACCATTTTAGTGTCAAACCATTAGTTTGACCAGCTAATCCTTGCAATTACCGGTAGTATTATACGGTTTCCTAACAATTCATTGCAGATTCTCTTTATGGCTCCATTAAAAGGATGGCTAATTTTGTGGCAAACTTGATTTCTCGTCAGTGGAGCCGGCGTTTCCTGTCGAATAGCCTTTGGAGAGCGAAGGCTCAAGGCTCTTTTATGGCCACCTCTCAGGCTCGGTGCATCGGTATGAGAGTGTGACTGTGAATACGAATCGCCTCTTTAGCCCTGCTGCTCTGGAGGGTCAGGCATGTATGCGAGACTGAGGCGAAGACAGCACTGCAACCACTTTTGTTCTAAATGGATGTGGGAAGTGATAGCAAGGATGTTTTAACACACTTTCCATTAGATTGGTGTAAAAAGCTAAGGTTGATTTAAATATGGATATGAATTCACTTGACGTCCATACCTGACATGCTTTCTCAATCATGTCTTGGTATAATTTTTAAATAACATTCATTAAAAAGTAATTAACACATATTATATAATGTGGAAAAGATCAGTATGCGTGTACATTCGTAGCCAACTATAGAAATGAATAATTCAAAGTTGAATGAAGTTTCAAACTACCTGAAAGTACATTAAATACTCTTCAGTCAAATATTTGAAGACTTTGTTTGAATAAATGTAACTTGTTATACCTGCCATCCTTCTCTCCTAAAGAGTCTGCCTAGCTTTGGACCGTACTTAAAGACGAAGACTGAAGTCCTGGCGAGGTATAAGAAGAGCCTTAAAGATGCAATGGGCAATGTGATCACAGACGCCAGTGATTCTAGAGTTCCCCAAAGAAACATCCCCAAAAAACCCATTCCTAATGTGAAAGTAAGTAATATCTTCAAGTATCATCTCACCTTTTGTTATTGGAGGCATTACATTTTTCCAGTGATATTAGGGCTGTCAGTCAATTGCAGATTTTATTCAGATTAATTACATGATATGTTGATGAGTCATATTAATCTCTCTCTCTCTCTCTCTCTCTCTCTATATATATATATACATATATTACATATAAGGTTTGGGGTCATTAAAGTACTTTTTATAAAGATGATTAATACTTTTATTTAGCAAGGAAGCATCAAATTGATCAAAAGTGACGGTAAAGGCATTTATGTTACAAAAGATTTATTTTTAAATAAAAAAAAAAAAAAAAATTTAACTCTCTATTCATCAAAAAATCTTGGGAAAAAAAGTTTCACCTTATCCACAAAAATATTAGGTAGCACAACTGTTTTCAACATTGATAATAATAAGAAATGATATATTAGAATGCTTTCTGAAGGATCATGTGACACTAAAGTGGAGACCGGAGTAATGGCTGCTGAAAATTCTGCTTTGCTATCATAGGAAGAATTTACCATTTTAAATATAATAAAATAGAAAACTCTTGTTTTAAATTGAAACAATGTTTCATAACATTACTGTTTGTACTATATTTTTGATCCAAAAAAAAAAAAAAAACAGCCTTGGTGAGCATAAGAGGCTTTCCTTCAAAAACATCTTGCCGAACCAAAAGTTTGAACGGTAGAGTACATAAATTAATTAGCTTCTTTGATTATTTTTAGTGAAAGTGAAAGTGAAAGTGACGTGACATGTGGCCAAGTATGGTTACCCCTACTCGGAATTAGTGCTCTGCATTTAACCCATCCTAAGTGCACACACACAGCAGTGAACACACACACACCGTGAACGCACACCCGGAGCAGTGGGTTTAGCAAGATGTTATTATAAATACACATTATTATAAGTTTGGTTCAATATTTTTGAACCAAAAAAAAAAAAAAAAACAGCCTTGGTGAGCATAAGAGGCTTTCCTTCAAAAACATCTTGCCGAACCAAAAGTTTGAACGGTAGAGTACATAAATTAATTAGCTTCTTTGATTATTTTTAGTGAAAGTGAAAGTGAAAGTGACGTGACATGTGGCCAAGTATGGTTACCCCTACTCGGAATTAGTGCTCTGCATTTAACCCGTCCTAAGTGCACACACACAGCCGT
>NW_015557117.1:27223-50129 GCF_001515605.1 Sinocyclocheilus anshuiensis | reverse complement strand
TGCATTTAACCCATCCTAAGTGCACACACACAGCAGTGAACACACACACACCGTGAACGCACACCCGGAGCAGTGGGTTTAGCAAGATGTTATTATAAATACACATTATTATAAGTACACATACAGGTGGCTGCTGTATCTCGCTGTTTTTCAGTATCTTACACCATGAATGCCATTTTTTTTTTTTTTTTTAAGAAATGTCATGTTCAAGTTAAAAAAGAAAATTCATTTACATACAGGTATACAATTAATTGTGTCCTTTTTTAATCACATGCCATTTTAATCATCATCCTTTATCAACACATTGATTTGACAGTGTAATACATACATTAGGCAAACATACATAAATTCACAAACACGTCCTCAGCAGCTTGTCCTCATGTAATCTGTGAGGCTGTCTTGTAGCACATGCAGTTAGTTCCCTTTTAGTCGGTCTCGGCTCATCAGCGAAAACCTGAATATGCGCTGCATCTGCTGCCTACTTATACTCACGCTGTGATCAGCGGCAGCTGGATGCAATAATCGCATGCCAATGTGCATTGGCTCGTTTAGTTTACACTCGAAGTAGATTGGTCTCTCTAAGCGAGATCCCAATTCGTCGGTCATCCGACGTGACGTTTCCGTTCCCTCCTTCAGGGAACGAGGGTTACCATACGTAACCGAGACGTTTTCCTGCCTGCTCATAACATTAAAAGGCTTTATTCCTTGAGGTGATTATGCTGTAAAGGATCTCTAGGAGGAAATGGAGATCACAAACTATCAGTCAGATATCAAAACCGATCCGCTCCTTCCAGCGCTGATTTAATTAAGCTAACTTAAGAAAGGAATGCTGCCTTTCAAACTGTTTTTTTGAGACGCCACGGCTGTTTTTCTTGCCGTTTAATCCCTGCCTCTCCTCTCTGCAAAGGATGTGATTGCCAGAGCGCTGAAGCATATTGGTGCCTACCAGGAGCTGGACAACATGGAACAAGTGCAGGCCCTCATCGATCCAGAGATGTGTGTCAACTGTGGCAAATGCTACATGACCTGCAACGACTCAGGCTACCAGGTACAGATGCACACATTAGATAATTACACGATAAGGATGTTATTTACAAGAAACAGTTACTACTGGATTTCATTTGCTAAAATATGGGAAGCTAGCAAATGTTTTCAGATTATATGTTGTCTTTAGAGGTCACTTGATTGTAGAGTTCATTCACCGCCATTGGCCTTGCATTTTGAAAACATAAAGAGACAAGCGCAGAGTCTGAAATGAATAAGGCTGATGCGCGACGAAGCAGGCCAGCTATTTACCTTAAAGAATGATACTGTTGTGCTAGCTGCTGTCATTGTTGTTGCTTTTTTCCCTCCATGAAAAGCTCTCCCAGGAGTGGGGAAATCCTCCTATGGAGAGTCGATAATTGCTCTAATGTAATAGCTTTTTTTCCCTCCCCTTCGTCTTCTTTTTCAGGCTATTAGGTTTGACCCTGAGACCCATCTTCCTGTAATCATGGACAGCTGCACCGGCTGCACTCTCTGCCTGAGCGTGTGCCCCATCATCGACTGCATCAAAATGGTTACCAGGACAACACCGTATGTGCCCAAGAGGGGCCTGCCTGTTAATCCCGCTTGCTAAAGCACGCTGTCGCACCACCTGACCAGAGAGAGAGAAAACCAAGGAGCAACGTCTCATTCAAAGCATCAATTCCACTTATAATTGCTGTGTGAAAAATTACCTTTATTATGAAAACGAATAATTAGCCAGCAGAAATAATTGCCTGTATTCCCAAGCCAGATATGCTAGAATAATTGTGCTGGCACAGAAGAGTTGCATTATTTCAAAACAACACAGTGCAATGTTATTTTTTTGTCCCTTTCAAAAGTGAAAGGGATTATTGATTTAGAAAGACGGTGATGTGCTTTTATTTTCTCTGATATAAATGAATAACAATAAATAAAATAATAAAGCGAGAATATTAATAATTGACAGTATCGAAGTCTCATTTTCACTATTATTTTGCAACTCAGGAAAATGAATTATGTGACTGGTAAGTGTGATTAATAATAATGTAGAACATAAGCATAATTATTTATAAAGCAGGTTTGCTTGGTTTAATGTTTGTTAGTAATTAAATCCCAAGACATATTTAGTAATAAATATCAAGTATGAGGTATAATTAAAAATTTCAAGTATGAGCCATAATTCATTTGAATAAAATATCACCAGAATAATTGTGAGTTTGAACAGTTTCCCTCGCAGACTGTTTAGGCTTCTTGAAGAGCAGCTTTAGGTTTAGACACAGAACAAATCGTTCTAATGATGTTTAGAACGGTTCCTCTAATGTCCCGATTGATTTGTTTTGCTAAACAAAGCATTCACTGGGGCTGATGCAAACACAAGTCTGAAAGGTTTATGCTGAGTCTCTGTTGTGCTAATATGATCTTCCTATAATTGTTACATCTGCGAACAAACATCCGATTGGGATCAGTGGACAAGACAGTAGACGGAGTTAATTAAAATGCTATCGTTTTCATCTCCGAGATGCAGGCCGCTCGTTCTCTGAGTGGTTCCGTGTTTGAAATACAGGGAAACGCTGCTTTTGAAAAACAGAAGCCTGACATTTATTTAGTTATTTCATCATTTATTATAACCGCACAATAACGGGATTAGAAAGAAAACCGGGCCGCCATAAATCTAAAGTTTGCACTGGAGCTCCATTAATTTGGCTGCGACTTAACTTGCTTTGTAAAAATGTTTGCCTTTGAAAAATTAGCAACCATGCCAAGCACGATGAGAAGGTTCAGCAAATTTACTGAAGTCCCTTAAGCACGCTCATTATTAGCTGCCAGAACTGCACTTCAACAGCCTTACAGATACATTTCAATGATTGTAATGCTTTACATTATTTGCACTTGTCTTGCTTTTCATTAAATTGTTCTTTTTTAATATTACTATTATTATTATTATATCAGGACCAAATCATATTTCCATACGAACAGCATCAGGTCAATAAGGAGTATATAAATTGCGATAGTTATCACAGTAAGTCGTGTGCTGAAGCTGAATCCTCCCTTGCAGCATATCTCTTCCCCCAGCTGTCATTCATACATCACTGTGCATCAACCTACTTCCTCCGTCTGATTGCAATTAAGAAATGATGTGTCTGGACCCTGGCCAGGCATGCCAGGTTAAATTATTCATAAAGTTAATAGGACAAATGAGAGCACACCCTCTTTTCCTCCTCCTGCTCCCCTTCATAAGTACCATATTAGAAAAATAATATTGACCTTTCCGTCGTAATGCCCACGTGTGACATCGAGAAGCTGCCGCTCTATCATAATGTCCATGTCTTTTCGAAAAGCACACAGAGATGGGCTCTTCTTCTCTGACATACATAGAGAACCGCATGAGTGTGATGTACTCAAAGCTCATTTAAGTTGAGAACAAGCAAAAAAGAAAATCTGCAACCTTTACGGGTCTATTAAAAAGCAATAATGTGATCATAATGGCATGTCATAATTCTACAAATATTCACAGGGCTTTCTAATGGCACACAAGAGTATCAGGAATAACTCACTCAAAAATGTTGTCATCAGTTCATTCCAAACCTGTATGATTTTCTTTCTTTTGTGGAACACATACACACACACACACATATAATTATAATTTTTTTTTGGAAGAATTTGGGGAACGTGACTTCTATTGTATGGAGGGGGGAAAAACATTTCCCAAAATATCTTCTTTTGTTCCACAGAAGAAAGACAATCACACAGGTTTAAAACAACAAGAGTGTGAGTAAATTACTTTATTTTAGTATATATACTGTATATTACTATAATATTTATTAATATTGAAATTATAATAGCTGTTTTCAGCTGTTTTTGTTTAAATTTTAGTTTCAGTTTTAGCAATTTTATGTGCTTTTGTTATTTATTAGATGTTATTAGATTTAAATATTTATATATAGCTTTATTTTTTATTATTATTTAATTAAATTTTAGTACTTGAACTTTACTTCTCAAGTACAGTTAGTTGCCAAGGCAACATTTGTAATTTTCGTTTCAGGTTTTCATCTAATATTTATAGTTTATTTTATGTCAGGTTTATTTCAGTCACCAAAAACAAGCAGAAAATCTGCTTTTTTTCTGCTCAAATACTGCTTTGTTGTTTATGGTATCAACAATAAATGTCCTTTAAGATTTCCTTTTCAACATATTTTACATAAAACATTGTAACATTCCCCACAGTCTGATTTCTCCATATAAACACATTAATATTCTTGTAAAAACCCTCGCTACCCTACACCTCTAGGCCTAGCAATTCAAGTAGAAATTTCATGAGCTAACCAATAGAGGGTACCATGCTATGAACATGATATTGGAAAGCTAATACTGCTCTAAAAAGACTGAACTAGGATTCAACTCATCAAGCCCACGCCATCTTACCATTAAACCCAGTGGCCCAAGTTCACCAGAACATCTACCTAAAGTGTATTTATGTTCACTGTGTTGTTCTGAGGGCAATCTTCCAGCTCTGCTCCAGTATACAAGTGCTGCTAACTTTTCACTAGCTTTGATTGCAGTGGAATGAACCTGTTTTCCTCCCATTCCCATGATGGCCCTATTGTCTACGGGTTTGACCTGTCCCTTGACAAATCTAATTTCACCATCCTCAACTGCTGTTACCTGCAAAGTTGTAGATGTGAATGTGACAATAATCATTAAAGCTATTAGCATGGAGCGAATGGCAGCCACTGGTGAGTGCTGTATAGACTCATGACCTCTGACCTGGGCTAATTGGCATTGACAGGAGGCTAGCAGAAAGCCTTTCATTTCTCTCCACTATGAAAGACTGAAGAGGTGAGAGAGACAACAGCATCGAGCCACGGCCACCAATGATTAGGTGCTTCACTGCCAGGCCAGGATGTGTATAGTAGAAAAAAAAATGAAACAAAAGCCATCACCGGGTATTTACTTTGCTTTTTCTATTTAATTATTGTCTGTATTGTCTTGTTTTTCATTAGCAGTTGTTTATTCATACAACTGCAATATGCAACTTAGTAAAATGTTTATTTTAAATTTTAATTGCGGGGAAGTGGGGAAGGTGTATTTAAAAAAGGGGGGGTTAAAACGTCAGGGTGAGTATATCACAGTGTTATTTTAGTATTATTAATATAATTAATATAATATACATTTATTTATAATTAAATATTATTATTAAATAAAATATGTATTAATATTTTAAATTAGCTTTTATTTTTGTATTTTAAGTTTAAAATATACATTAAAAAAATTCATTACTTATAGATTTTTATATATAGATTTCAGTTTTGGTTTTAGTAATTTTTGTACTTCAACTGCTAAGGCAACATCACTCATTTTTAGGGATGTAATGATTCACTCAACTCACGATTCGATTGGATTCACGATTTTGATTTCACTATTCGATTTGCTCATGATGTTTTTTTAACAAAATGAGATTGGAGACATTATACAGTAAATGAAAAGGTGTCGTTTTAGGCTATTGCTGAACGTTTCTTTGTGAAATTGAAATATAACAAACCTAAATTTACATTTTAAAACAAACCCCAAATCAAACAAGTTACACAAATAAAATAAATCTCTTAATATGAACAAACTAAGGCTTTGTCTGTGCTCTTTCCATTTAAAATTAGAGGCAACCACTGGATTTTAATCATGATCCAAACAAAGATGCTGCATACATGCAGCATGAGTGGTTTTTAATCTAAATTAGAGTGTATCATTTCGAAATTTGAAGCAAAAACAGAATGGTCTGACTTTAGTTTTGTGAAACTATACTACATAAAACATATCTGAACAAAACAGCAGACAAGCTGAATGAGACACAGATTCACTCTCTGACAGCAGGTGGCGCTTATGAACAGCAATGATACAATGTTTCCTGGATTACCGCTGTAGACAAAGCAGAGCTGAGCTTATGAACACTACTTTAATATGCAGAGGCATATTGTTCAGAGGCAAGATGAAACGAAAATACCACGTAAACTTTTCTAAAGATAGTCAGTTCCCCTTAGAGATACATTCATATAAACTCCTACTCAAATTGTATCGCGATTTGTTTGGCATCGCAACTGATTTGAATTGTCACATATTTGAATCGATTTTCGACCGGCTTAATCGTTACATCCCTACTAATTTTTAAGTTTTTCATCTAATATTTTTATTTATTTATTTCAGCTTTATTTAAATTACCAAAACTTATTTTTAGTTTTAATTAACAAAAACAATACTTGGTAAATGATGACAGAATTTTCATCTTTGGGTGAACTATCCCTTTAAGTCAGAAAGGAATCTTTTTTTTCCCTTTAGTCCTTATGACTCTTTACATTTTCATTTTTAATAAAGTTGTATTTATTTTTTATTTTTTTAAACAACAGCACCAATGATTAGGTGCTCCTCTGCAAGCCCAGGATGCATTTAGCAAAAAAAAATAAATGAAATAAAAGCCATCCTTGGGTATTTACATTGCTTTTTCACTTAATTATTGTCTGAATTGTCTTGTTTTTAATAAGCTGTTGTTTACTCATACAACTGCAATCTGTAACTTAATAAAAAAGTTTTTTTTTTTTTTCAAGTAAGTTTGATAATGCAGATTTTGAATTGTTTGTGTAGATTTGAATACCTATCCATTCTCGCAGTGGGGAAGGTGTTTTTTTTTTTTTAAATGAGAAAACAGTGCACAGCAGGACAGTACACAACACACACACAGCTGCACGAACACAAACAATCCTATTCAGGACGCAACAATGGCCCTTGTCAATGTTTTCAATACTGTGGCTCCCCTCCCAGTCATAAAGATATAAACTCTTGTTTGCTGCTTTAATTTAATTAAACTGGTGGAGGTAGGATGTCTGTGGAACACTGGCCAATGCTAATCTCATTTCGTCAGCCATTATGCCAGAGCTCGGTACTGGCCTTCTCTCCCCACAAATGCACCTTCCTGCCAAGCCTTGGCACATCCTTACAGCTTCACAGCCTCCGTAAAAACCAATGTGAGCCTGGCTCCATACCTTCAGACCTCGTTTCCTTCCATGGTGGTAACAGCTGCGCTGCAGGTCATCCCATCAGTTAACCTTTCTGATGAAGACGCCGAAAGCTGCAGGTAGGGGTGTGCAATAATCACGGTTTTTGATTGTGGACGATAAAAATGTCTCCACGGTCTGCTTTTGTAGAAATATCGTAGTATCGTGCTACAGCGCACATTCTTCAATCAGTTGCAGTTCTGGCGTCTCAATCTCAATATACTGTACAATGCAATATACATTCACATCAAATGTTAATTCAGCGGTAGAGTTACACACACTGGATACTGCACTTTCATTCCAACATAAAAGAAAAAAAAAATGGAATCTGCATCTGAAGTGGCATTTAGATTTAGATTAATTTACACTGTTTAATGCATCTCAGAGGGGACATGGGTGCATTTACCCAGCAGTTAAAAATGCATAAATAATGTTTTGTTTTAAACATAAAATGTTGAATATTGATATTTGAAAAAAAATAAAACATGAAAAGATATTTGAAATATGAAATTAAAGCCACCAGTATGTCTGTTAAAAGTCACTGTTAATGAGCGAGTCACTGAGATTATAATTCGATTCATTCAAAATGTTGATTCATTCAGGAATGAAACATTTGACTGTTTTGAGTCACTGAATCACTCGTTCAAAAAACGGATTCATTTTTTTCTGTTTGGAACTATTTTCATTGGCGAAATACAGAAAAAAAACAGGCATCTAAAATGTAAGTAACTTAATACTAACTTTGTCAAACTTGTATAAAATCAATATTCTATTTGTTATTCTGATATCTGGAGAAAAACGGCACTCTTAGTGTGATATAGATTAACTATATTACATTTTATAAATAGAGCCTCTTATTTTGAATCTTATGTGCTAAATCACACAGGGTATGCGTGCACTCTCTGTGTTTTTTTGTGTGTGTGATATTCTCGACAATGTCAGATCGGACATCTTTAAAACAACACGAGCGCAGATGATATATATTGCACACCCCAGCCTTGGCCTGAGTGGAAAATGAAATCAATCGCGGTGTGCGAGCACTTGTTTGCACATGCGCAAAGTTGATTTTTAGGAGTTTAGTAATTACTATAATACTGATTTCTCGCTAGAAATAACATCAAAAGTGCAAAAAGTTAGTCAGAAACGCAACTTTCAGACGTCATCTTTATTTTTGTAGCTCAAACGTCACGGAATGGAATGCACAGGATTGTGGGATATCAAAGGTAGCGAAGGATACACCTATGCTGCCTTCAAATTCGATCAGAAGAAGGTACCTCCGGAGACAGGTGAAGTGAAGCAGAATTTGTATTTGGACGTGCCTTGATGCCTTGGAATGCTGCCTCCGAAGGCAGCATTTTAGTTTTCGGACGCAGCCGAGATTTTTGGTTTCTGAGATTTTCATGACCATCTCATGAATATTCATGTATGCTCCGCCCATTGAAACCGAAAATCTCAGAAACCGAAATTCTCGTAACACCAGCCGCCCGACTGACTGACCGGCTGGGCCAGAAGCGTACAGGCCTTCTCCACAGGAGAACCATCTCCCTGCACAGAGCACGGATGAAAGCAGATGTTAAATGATGTTCCCCTGACAAATGCAAGATGGTAATGGGGGTGATAACTTTAAAAGGGGATAAAATGGTCTCTAAGCTACAGTGGCGGCCGGAGCGAAGAAGCGAGCGAGCAAGCAGGCTTTCGTGCTTCTCTTTTGAGCCTGGATTTCTGCAGATCAATTGGATTTTTGAGTTGGCCAAAGGAGATACGATCCGATGGTCACTGAATCACTCGTTCAAAAAACGGATTCATTTTTTTCTGTTTGGAACTATTTTCATTGGCGAAATACAGAAAAAAAACAGGCATCTAAAATGTAAGTAACTTAATACTAACTTTGTCAAACTTGTATAAAATCAATATTCTATTTGTTATTCTGATATCTGGAGAAAAACGGCACTCTTAGTGTGATATAGATTAACTATATTACATTTTATAAATAGAGCCTCTTATTTTGAATCTTATGTGCTAAATCACACAGGGTATGCGTGCACTCTCTGTGTTTTTTTGTGTGTGTGATATTCTCGACAATGTCAGATCGGACATCTTTAAAACAACACGAGCGCAGATGATATATATTGCACACCCCAGCCTTGGCCTGAGTGGAAAATGAAATCAATCGCGGTGTGCGAGCACTTGTTTGCACATGCGCAAAGTTGATTTTTAGGAGTTTAGTAATTACTATAATACTGATTTCTCGCTAGAAATAACATCAAAAGTGCAAAAAGTTAGTCAGAAACGCAACTTTCAGACGTCATCTTTATTTTTGTAGCTCAAACGTCACGGAATGGAATGCACAGGATTGTGGGATATCAAAGGTAGCGAAGGATACACCTATGCTGCCTTCAAATTCGATCAGAAGAAGGTACCTCCGGAGACAGGTGAAGTGAAGCAGAATTTGTATTTGGACGTGCCTTGATGCCTTGGAATGCTGCCTCCGAAGGCAGCATTTTAGTTTTCGGACGCAGCCGAGATTTTTGGTTTCTGAGATTTTCATGACCATCTCATGAATATTCATGTATGCTCCGCCCATTGAAACCGAAAATCTCAGAAACCGAAATTCTCGTAACACCAGCCGCCCGACTGACTGACCGGCTGGGCCAGAAGCGTACAGGCCTTCTCCACAGGAGAACCATCTCCCTGCACAGAGCACGGATGAAAGCAGATGTTAAATGATGTTCCCCTGACAAATGCAAGATGGTAATGGGGGTGATAACTTTAAAAGGGGATAAAATGGTCTCTAAGCTACAGTGGCGGCCGGAGCGAAGAAGCGAGCGAGCAAGCAGGCTTTCGTGCTTCTCTTTTGAGCCTGGATTTCTGCAGATCAATTGGATTTTTGAGTTGGCCAAAGGAGATACGATCCGATGGCAATCCTCCCTCACCATCGATCTCTACTTTTACAATGGCTATGAAATTCTTTTACAGCATTGTCAAAATGAGCCCAAAATGAGGGATAGGGAGAATCATCTGTTGATCAGGTTAAACGTGATTTTCTTTAGCAGTCTGCGTCGCCGGCGAGCTATAGCACTAAAAGTTTATTGTCAAAAATAAGTAGGTCTTTAATCAAATCTGCATTGAGTCGTGGAGTTCTCTCCTTATTATTTCTTATCATAAAACGTAAATGAAGCCTACACAAAGGAGAAGCACAACATGGTTTGTGTGATATACAAAAGCCCAGTCTAGCACACGACTTGCAGTTATTTTAACTCTCCCCTTCTTGAGAATCAGTGAGTCGAAATTATGTTCAATTTTCCATCTCGAGCATTATTGAGGTGCAAACAATCCCGGTTCAATTTTCTAGCATTCACGCCAATAACCCCCCTGCCTGTCCTTACCTCCACACTTTTAAAGCAGTTTTTAATTTTTCTGATTTTGAAGGCACTTGTACAATTTAAATCTTGTAAAATGTTGAAGACAAAACAGAACTGGGCATGTAATTCTCTGTGTGTGTTCATATAAGGGTGATTCGTTCAATTTTTTGTCCACTGACTGATTCGTTCATTCATTCATTCATTCATTCATTTACTCATTCATTCAAATATTTTCGTCAAAATATCAGAACAGAGGAGAACATTCTCTAATATCACACAAATAGTTTGTGGACCGGACTAGCCACCTGTTCAGAGTGTTTTCCCTGGATAGACTCCGGCATTCCCATGACCATGTGAACTGGATCACAATATTTCATTATCATAAGTGACAGACAAACTGATGAGGGACATGACCTCCCATTTTTTTCAATACTTAATTGGCAAGAGCACATACTCAGATAGTATATTCAATTCAATTCAAGTTTATTTGTATAGCGCTTTTCACGATACAAATCGTTGCAAAGCAACTGGTACACAGAGCAGTTGAGATAAATCAGGCAGGTTATTTGTGAATCTGTCTTTGGTGGCTGGAACAAAAGTTCTGCCCGGATGATAACGCGGAGCCATATAGTTAATATCAGTAATATGCAGCATGCATGATACAAGGAAATGGTCAGTAACATCATCACTTTGAGGTACGATATCTATATCAGTAAGATCAATTCCATGCGATATAATTAAATCTAGCGTATGATTAAAACGATGAGTGGGCCCGGTGACGTTTTGCTAGACTCCAAAATAGTTTATTAGGTCAGTAAACGCAAGTCCTTAATGCATCATTTGTATTATCAACGTGAATGTTAAAGTCTCCGACAATTAGCGCTTTATCAACAGTAACCAATAGGTCTGAGAGGAAATCTGCAAATTCTTTTAGGAAATCTGTATACAGCCCTGGTGGTCTATACACAGTAGCCAGAGCAAGATATACGATACATTTCTTTTGCATATCTGACAGTGTAACATTAAGCATAAGTATTTCGAATTAGTTAAACCTGTATCCTGTCTTCTGAGTAACATTGAGAATATCATATTGTTGCAACGCCGCCACGACCAATTAATTAACCATCAACTCTATTTAAATTGTTATGGGCTAGAGTCTTAAATGACTTCAATAAAATTATATGTTCAGACATTTGATTGTACTACTGTTACACAAATGTGGTGGACCTAATGCTCCAATTACAGGTCAAAATAGATGAAAATGTCAACTGTGTTATTTAGTGTATCATTTTATGATCATTTAAGTGTCATTCATTCAATGATGCAGAACTTTTACAAAATGTAACATTAAAAACAGTAAAATTGTGAAATGTTTCATTTTAAAATGTGTTTTCTATTTGAATATATTTTAAAATGTAATTTATTCCTGTGATTATTCCAGTCTTCAGTGTTACATGATGCTTCAGAAGTTATTCTTCTAGTTATTAGCTGATTTGCTGAAATATTTCTTATTATTATCAATGTTGAAAACGGTTGGGCTGCTTAACTAGATATCACGATACTTCTAACTGTTGACTGATTACATTAATAATTGCAAACGTTTTTTTACTTTTGAAAGTTTTCTGAAGCAAATGAGGCATTATCTAATTAAATATGCCCTAATTTGTATACATTTCCAGAAGAGAAATTTGAACACTGGATAAAACCAGGTTCAAAATTCTTGTTTCATTTTGTTGACAAATAGAGTCAAAGTTTTGTTTTGTTTTGTTTTTTTACAGAGGGGATTTTGGATATCTATTTTTATCACTCAATATATCAGAAAATACTTTCAACAGCCAGAATAAATAAATAGACATTCAGTTTAGTGTATGTAAGTGTTACTAAAGTGGAGATTTCTTGCTCTGTGCATAAGAAAATAATGACTTTCAGAAAACAGCCTTTAAAGATATAAAAGTATATTTTTGAATGTTTTCTTTTTAGTAGTCTGAAACAAAGCAAACAATGTTTCTGACCTATATATTGTGTGTACATATAGGTCACACTTCTACATATACCTCAAAAATAGTAAAATGATCCGCTATATAAAAATTTGAATTCTGTCATCATTTACTCACCCTCAAGCTGTTCCAAACCTGTACGAGTTTCTTTCTTCTGTGGAAAAGAAGATATTTTGAAGAATGTTGGTAACCAAAGAGTTGCTGGTCCCCATTGTCTTCCATATGTAAAACAAATATTATGGAAGTCAATGGGGACAGACAACTTTGGTTACCAACATTTTTCAAAATATCTTATTTTGTGTTCAGCAGAAGAAAGAAGTTCATACAGGTTCATACTATCCACCGCTTGAATATTAGCTGAAGTCACTTCAATAGTGGAATTTCAATTGAAACATTGACAGTGGTGAGCTCTTGTCCACTGTGAATGTTCTGCAGCTTACAGCCATCCTCTTGAGTCATTAAAAATAAATGCAAGAAGGCTATCATGGCATTTGCATATAGATAAAAGCCCATTTGATTTGGGAAATCACTACCTCATTCCGTGATTTAGGAGATTCTGCTTTAATCTGTGAATAAGTGCCCAGTGCACATTTTCCCGCTTCTTATTTTTTATTTTTACAGCTCTATGTCAGTGTGGGTAGAAAAGATGTTCAGATTTCTGCTGAGCCCCTGAGCTAAGCTGTGAATCTCCTGTAGGTGACACCATGTTCTGTCCTCGCTGACAGAGCTGTTCTGTTATAAACAAACTGTGCTGCTGCCATGAACCGTTGACAAATGGGACATAATAGTTCACCTTGCTGTGTAAATGATACACTATTATATGTACACAACAACAGCTGCTCTAAAGTGTTAGTGTTACTTACCTTCATTCTAGGGATGCACGATATTATCAGACCGATATCGGAATCGGCCGATAATGGCTTTAAATGTAAATATCGGCATCTGCCCGATATGAAAAATTATGTCGATATGTCTTGCCGATAGGAGGAATACGTTAACTCACATGTGGTCAGGATGTGCTAGTGATTAGATCAGGTCAGCAGTGTGGCTCATTCTTGAAGCAAAGTTTTGCCTGAATGGTGATTGGATTACTTGTTTTGGATCGCTGCATTTAAAGTGAGAATGCATGTACAGAATGAGGCGTTAGGTGTGTGATAGAGTAAACAGTAATAGCACGTGCAGTGGCAGCAGCGACAGCCTCCCCCCGGGTCCTAATGCCCGTCCGGTAAGGAGTTTTAATCTGTAGCGGGCGCTGTTGGCCTACTTCTAATAAAATGAAATGTGTTTCTGATGAAATAAAGCAGTAAATGATGTCACAAAATCATGAGTATGTTTTGATTTAAAGGTCAGAAGCTACAGCTGACATACATTTAAAAAAAAAATCACAAACATGACACTTGTAAATTAAATAATTTTAAATATACTGATTTATTCATTAATGTGTAATATGTTATATTTTTAAACAAATTATGAGCTCTGAAAGACTTTCTGAATTTTTACAACTCTTTTGCTTTAGACCATCTACAAATGTTAAATCTTAAAATAAAATGCTAAGGTTACCACTGCATCTTTCTGAAAAACAATGCAGCAATTGATATAGTTTATTTATAGTTATTTTCAAAGCTTCAATGTACTGTCATTATAAAATAACTTAATTATTGTTTATTTAATTCTAACAAATAAGTTCTTGTTAAAAACTAACCAAAAGTAAAAAATAATTTGCGTATAATTTCCACACAGGAGAGACTTGGTGTTTCCAAACAAAAGGAAATATATCGGCATCGGCTATCGGCCAAAATGAGCTGAAAAATATCGGCATATCGGATATCGGCAAAAATCCAATATCGTGCATCCCTAATTCTGAACCCTTGACTTTCTTCCATTGTTTTTTTTTCAATGCAATTGTAATAAATTGGGATGGAAGCTTTCAAGCTTCAATAAGAATGCAAAGGTACCATCCCTGATAGCACACGGACATCACAGAGATGTCTATTTGACTTCTGCATTTACATCTGCAAGACCTATTTTTTAGAGTGTTTGCTCATCTGCAATACGTCTATAGGACGTTTCCTATTAGATGTCAAATACAATTTTAGAAAATGTCTTTAAGATGTTCATGATTTAGAATGTATGTAAAACTGACATCTTAAAGACATCTATCAGATGTTTGTACACAGCAGATGCTTTCCAGATGAAGCGATCTTTAACAGACATCTTGCAGACGTGCTATCTGGGATCAAAGTCACCCATATGACTTTTAAGTACTGCGACCGAATCACGAGTTGAACTCGAGAACTGGATCACTGGATCACTGGATTCATAAACGAATCATCCAGACTACTTTTTTGAACCAGACAAAACTATTAGTTGACGAATTAAAACAGGCCAATGTCTACATTTTCAGTGAATAATGACTTGGGTGCCATTTTTGCATTTAAAAACGCAGGACGCAGTGTATTGGAGTAGAGGAAAAATGCAAGATCTATTTTTAAACTTTAAACTTCAACTTGAGCGCCACGTTTTTAGAACGCTATCATGCGCTAAACTGCAGTCGATGAGAAGCGTGATTGACAAGAAGCCCATCAAGTCTGTGTAGCGCATGTTTACATAGAAAAAAATTAAAATAAATAGAGAAGCAGCATAGTGGAATGCAAAGTTCATTCTGTTTCTTACAAAACGCTAGACTTTAGAAGACTTGTAATGTAGTTTATTATACTTTGGTTCTTTTTTGTTATTTTGCAGCTTCCTAGCAAACAAAATGTTTGTTTGCTAGAAAGCTGCAAAATAACAAAAACGATTTGCTAACATTCTCATTAAGTTACGAAAACGTTCTCTGAACAATGAAAAAAAAGCCTTTTTTTTTTTAACAATGGAACATTCCATTTTATCAATTTGCTAATATTATCTGAACGCTACCTTTGATTATTCTCTGAACGTTCTTAAGAAATACCATTTAAAAAAAAAAGTTAGACAAGATGTTTCAGGAAAAATAAACGTTCCATGAACAATGTATAAATAACGTTTATGTGATAAAGTTTACATTCTATTAACATTGCTGAAAGAACAATAGCCAAAGTTCTGAGAATGTTCCCAGGAAGCTGGGTGTCATCCCCAGGCCTCATACACTATATTGAAAATAGAGGCCAGAATATTCTTAAAAATTATAATAATAATAAAAATAAAAATGTTGTGTTCCATTGACAAAAGAAAGCCAAAAAGGTTTGGAACATCTTGAGAGACTAAAGGGTTAGTTCACCCAAAAATGAAAATTAGCCCATAAATTACTCACCCTTAAGTCATCCTAGGTGTATATGACTTTCTTCTTTCAGACGAATCCAGTCGGAGTTATATTAAATATTGTCTTTGATCTTTCAAGCTGTTTCATGGAACTCAACGGGTGTTGAATTCCTTCAGTCCAAAAGAAGTTAAATAAAAAGCGCCCTTCCATAAAAAAAAAAAGTGTCTCACATGGCTCAGGGTGGGTGAACAAAGGCCTCCTGTAGCAAATCGATGCGTTTTTTTAAGAAAAATATCCATAATTAAAACGTAATAATCACTTTAATGTAGCTTGCACCAACAGTTGTACACGGAAGCAGCTCCAGGCGGATGACGGATGAGTTTAGCATTGCGCATGCGCCGGTGAGTCTGGTGAAAACCAATCATCCGCACGGAACTGCTTCCGTGTACAACTGTTGGCGCAAGCTACATTAAAGTGATTATTACGTTTTGAATATGGATATTTTTCTTACAAAAATGCATCGATTCGCTACAGGAGGCCTTTGTTCACCCCCCGGAGCCGTGTGAGACACTTTTTTTTTATGGATGGGTGCTTTTCATTTAACTTCTTTTGGACTGATGCATGCAACACCCGCTGAGTGGCATTGAACAGCTTGAAAGATCAAAGATAATTTTTAATATAACTCCGACAGGATTCGTCTGAAAGAAGAAAGTCATATACACCTAGGATGACTTGAGGGTCATTTATGGGCTAATTTTTGGGTGAACTAACCCTTTAATGACAGAATTTTCCATTTCGAGTGAACTATCCATTTAAAACTGCAGGAGCTGTAGGTTTCCTTCAAGGTTAGTCTATCCTGAACTTCACAGCTGGAATATGCCTCAATGCTACAAACCTCGGACTAAAGAGCAAAATTGTCAAACCGACACATAATAGGAAGTGATTAAAGGAAAAAATTGAGTAATATACGGAGATCGGTTGGAGATATATTTAATATATGGAGAACCATGGAGTCTGTTGACATTTGGGTCATAATTACGCTATGCTAATTAAATCTGCTGAGTATCAGAGAGCCGTTTAATAATTCAAACCCAGTGCAACCTCTAATACCAATGCCAATTTCCCAAAGTAAAGAGGGTGGAATGATCATACTTGTCTCTTCTAAATATTTAATTCTCCTTGGGAAATCATTTTGACCTACAAAGACTAAGGAAGGGCAAGACAATGCTACTATTTTTGTCCTTACAGTGGAGAAACTGCTCTGAATCAGACTGGGCATGTGGAAATACGATCTGTCACAGTACAACTGATGACTCCTATTTCCTGTCCACAATTGTGTACAATTATAATAGCTGTTGAAGAAAAACATCAGTTATCAAGTCAAACAATTCTAGTAGTTTTTTGTGCCTTGTTGATCTCTGAACTGACCTGTATTAGGCCTACAGCTTGTTCTATGGCAGTATTTTCTCAAAGCAGAGAGAAACAGCAGTTCTTTTCTCCAGGCATGAATAGTATTAAAGGCTACGTGGTGAGTTACAGATGGCCTTGCAACAACACAATGAGCAGAGTGGGCTTGGATTGTTCAAGGGAGCTTTGACATCCAGAATATTCACAACACAATAACAAGATCCCAACGTTTTAGGAAAAAGCCTGAGCTTTGGAGCAGGCTGGTTAAGTTCAATTAGCACATTTAAAAGCACATTTTTTTATTCAGAAATTTAAATTAGCAAATGTTCCAATATGGTTTGGAGCAGAAGTAACTACAGTGGTGGCCAACAATTTTGGCAGTCTTGCACTTTAAGTGGCTAATTATTTTTGCAAAAAATGTTGAACTTTATAAAATATATAGTCTTCAGCCAATATTTCAATGTAAAAAAAAAAAAAACTTCACTTTTTAGTTTTAATTTAGAAGGCTTTTAAACCAGTAAATGAAAGAAAATGCCCTAATATAGGGTGCATATTAGGGGCCACGTCAGTACATAGCTTAATACAAGTATAAAATTAAACTCTAATCTGAATTAAAATTAAAATTAAAGAAAAAAAAATTCAAAATCAAGAAATCATTTTCCCCCACAATAATTGTTTTACTGAGGAAAATGCAGTTATTGAAACCTCTGGAATCACATAATGAATCATGGTTAATGATTTGCTAATATAAGGTAAAGATTGTTTACATTTTACCTTATTTGTATAGTTGTATTTTATATTTAATCTGTATCTATCTGTATTTATGTTCTACTGTTAGTGTTATCTGTATGCACCAAGGGTCTGAGAGTAACGCAATTTCAATTCTCTGTGTGTATGTGCTGTACATGTGGAAGAATTGACAATAAAGCAGACTTGACTTGACTTGACTTAATTTAATATATCAATATTCCCTGCAGCTTCTGTTAATAAAGTATGAAAACAGGCAGCTTTGTCATAATTATAGCAAAAATGCCAGCAATTATTCACCTATAGAGACACATTTTCAGTTACTTTTCTATGTTCGGTTTTGTGCGCTATGAAATTTGGTGGAAACAGCCTTATCACACTGTACTACATTGCAAAATCCAAAATATTGAGATTTTATGATGCTAAGCAGCCAATCCTAGAGGCAACACAACCACAAAAACGTTGAATCTCCTTCATGTTCAACTATAGGAATGGTATTGTACTCTGTAAAAGCTTTCTTTCTATATAAAAGATTGCATGCTTAACAAAAAAGAAACTCTCCCAGAGGGATTCTAGCATGGCACTGTTACTATATTTATACCAGTTCACAAAAAGGGTGCAAGCTGCAACTTTTGTACCTTGCATCTTAGCTCAAATCGGTGCCAGTTGATTGTCCTTTCTCCACCAGACTTCAACACACAATCAGTCGCATGTTGAAAGGCTGAATACTGTAAGCACCTCTTCTCCATTGTATTACATGCAACTTAAAACGGGGTCCAATCTGTTGCCCAAACACCCTGCTTTCTGAGAAAGATTATGGGGACATGAAAATGGCACACTGATGTCCAGGTTGGATATGCAAAAACGAAAGTGGATAAGCATGAGAAAATATAGAAGAAATAAGACAACAGGATGAGAAAATTACAGATTATCACTGCAAATAAAGTCAAAGATTACATCGTTTTCATGTTTTACTACCAGGGTGTATTTTTATACCAAGTGAAGTGAGTTTTTCTACACCCTGGAAAGAGTGCATCAGAGAAAAAGAGCTAAGTGAGATACAGAGGACAGTACAGGAAGAGGAAGAGACAGCAGAGAGGCAGAGGTGAATGCAGAGCGAGAAGAGTTTATTCAGCATGCTACAGAATAAAAGCACTACACCACACAGGGACCGTCAAGCAAGAGCTTGGTAGAAAAAAGAACTTTTAATTGTGCCGCTTCTATACTGAACTTTACATTCCTAAAGATGTAAAAACTTAATTCATGTAGAAAATGTACAGAACACCCCCCTTCCCCTTGTTTCCCAGGCCGAGACCACAAAAATGTCCATTTTCAGTAGAATCAGTAAGCGATTCTCGTACAACCACGAACAAGGACAATTAATGATCATTTATATGAGTGATGCCTGTTGGAAAGTCCGATTTTTTATTATTTTTTTTTTGTCTCCATTGATACAAATATTCCAGAGGTTGAATAAAACATTTTGTACAATGCAGAATAAAGTAAGACTAAAGGCACATTTACTTTGGTCCCAACAGTCCCTACATTAATGTGACATCACAACATCAAACATGGTCAATCTGACACATGCAACTGCCGAGATCCATCAGCACATGCTCTGATTTTCATCTAAAAAAAAAAAAAATGGGTAACAGAATTCACTGAAGCAAAAGTGAGTGAAAAATATCCAAGCAGGTACTATATGTCACAGATTGTGCTCCCCACTGTCAGAGTTTTGTTTACCACAGGTTTCAATTACAAAAAGTACCTTGGGTGCCTGATCAAAGAAGAAAAAAAAAAACACTACAGCCCGAAAATAAAACAAATTCACGAGATAATTTACAACTTGGAGTATGTTTCATCAAATCCTGTTACTTGTGTTCAGATTCAATTCAATAGATCATAAAAATGAGCTTCTGCCTCTGAATCAAAGCAAGCCGACTAGCTTTCAAAGCTTGAACTGAATTGGTTTTGAACAATGACAAGGTGAGGCCACATTGGGCAAGAGCAAAAACTATCACTTTCAAAAACCATCAAAACAACAAAGCAAGGTGACTGTAAAGGTTACGTTTTCTGTATCATCACACATAATGTGCCTACGCCTCTATAATGTGTAACAACGAGAGCAAAGGGATGGTGCTATTTTGCTAAGTAAGGCACATTTTTGTCAATCCATCCTAAAACAGAATAACAGCTGGCCATACACAAACAATAGAAGGATCAGATACAGAGCGAGTGTTCCTTTAAGGGCCATTCTCATTGAAGTTCTTGATATGGTGTTAAGGAATGACTGGTAAAAATTAATTCGACTTGAGGCTCCTGGGAGAGAGACAGGAAAGGTGACATAGCACCAGGGCATCCTCAGATGGTGGACTTTGAGAAGGACACTCTCAGGCGGTGGCCACGGCCCATGTCATAATTGTGAAGGTCGATGAGTGTCTGAATCGCCTCCTCCACTGTGGACATCTGCAGCAGAGCCATTTTGCGATCTCTAGAAAGTAAAAAAAAAAAAAAAACATGACGGTCAAAGCGACAACCTTGAATGTACATAAAAATGACTAAGAAATGGAATGCAGTGGGTTCTTACTGGAAAAACTTGAACGCTTTCACTGTACCACCGGAGTTTGAGAAGAGCAGTCGTAAATCCTCCTCTGTCACATTCTCACTGGAGGGGAAACAAGCAGTTATTAGCATTTCCTCAGAGTAAATGGTAAAATGCTATCATGATGCATGAACCAATAAAAAAGGAAAACAAATTTTCCTTGGTAGCCACATTTTAATCTCAGACTTGAACTGAAAGACACTGCAAGGGAAAAAACTGACAATTAATTTAAAAAGATGGTCAGCATTTGGTCCAAGATTTATGATTCCAGAATAATACACATGTATTAATAAAATGGCAAAACCTAGAGAAAAATCACCACTAGCATTCATTAGGACTGTACAAATCTGCACAGCTGCACAAATATACACAAATCTGATGTTCTCCGGAGGTTGGAAGCAACGTGGGATAAAAGAAAAAAAAAAGTTGGAAGGGGGGACAAAAATAATATACAGGTCAGTACATAGGAAATGCAAGAGTTTGGTCAGAAAATGGCAGGGTTGTCTTTTTTTTTTGCTTCCCCCGACTATGTTTAACAGTGCCAAACGTAGTCACCCGAGACCGAACGTGGGCAGGGCACATTTACTCAGACTAACTGCAGCACAGAAACACTGTGAGGAGGACAAAGCATGCAGAGCGCGTGGAAGGTTTTGGTATGAGAAAGCATTTAGGAAGAAAAAAACAAACAAACAAAAGATCAGCCTATAGCTGTAAAGGGGTGGGGCCATGCAGCGGGTAGGCATGAAAACCACCTTGCAGAGTTGTGGCATCAATAGAGAGCACGGCATGTCGACATGTAGAAAACTCCACAAATCCACAAGTGTTTGGGAAAACAAAAACCATGATGGGGAAATTACTGGGACACTTCAAAAAGACAAAATCAAAGTGAGAAAGAGTGTGAGAGAAATGAGAGGTGGGTGGGGCTACCATGTTTCATACCAACTTTGAATAGCTTAGAGAGAGGCAGTGGAGCATCAGGAGAGGAAGAGAGAGATACAGCTTAGAGAAAAGACAGTTAGATATTACTTCCAGACAGAGTGCTCGTGAAAAGGTGTGAGGGAGAGAGAGAGAGAGCCAGAGAGAGGGGAGAGGGGGAGAGATAAAGAGAGAGGAGAGACAGTGATCAAAATTTGCACAGAGGAGAGACTGCAGAAAGACCCTCCATTTTGACGAAAACCTTACTGAGAATGCTTTCAGTATATTTCTGCAAGTATAAATGTCACAATAGAGAACAAAGAGCTACAGGTTTTAATTCATTACTAGTCACTATCAATTCACTGTCAACTGCAAATATACTGAAATAACATTGAACATAATATATGAAATGCACTGAGGATGGAAATGAGACACAGGTCAATCTGAACTCATGTCAAGACAAGTCACCTGCTCATTGTTCATTTTGTGTGACTGAATACATCATTCTCAATCTAATGCACATTAGAAAAGTGACTGAAATAACTTTGAAATCAGCTTTAAAGTGGAAGTCAGTCAAGTTTACATTTTTTAGTAAACTGATTTCCACTTTGATTAAAAAACTTATAACAAACATGATTAATGTAACCATTTCAAAGAAAAAAGGATGTTTTGTTATAGCTTTTGCTGCAAGGGTGCCGCCATCTTGCACAGTGTGACGTCACAGAGTTGGTTTGCTTCGTTGAAGAGTGAAGTAATATAAGCATTTCCTTACTTTTTGAACACACAAATGTTTATTTTAATTGGATGAATATCAAACATCAAACTGTCTAAATTAGTGTTGGGTGATATGGTCATTTATCAAGTCATTTATGGATCGACGATACACAATATTATCGTGCATGGGTGGGTGGGGCAAGAGAGAGACTCTCTGTTCTTGTCATAGGCTATTTCATAACCATTTGGTGTTTTAAAGTGAAAAAAAGTGAAGTGACGTTGTTGCCAAGTATGGGGACCCATACTCAGAATTTGTGCTCTGCATTTAACCCATCCAAGTGCACACACACAGTAATGAACACACAACCGGAGCAGTGACAGGCAATGCTGCAGCGCCTTGGGGGTTCTGTGCCTTGGTCAAGGGTCTCACCTCAGTCGTGGTATTGAGGGTGGAAGAGAGCACTGGTTATTCACTCCCCCCACCTACAATCCCTGCCGGCCCTAAGACTCGAACCCGCAACCTTTGGGTTACAAGTCCGACTCTCTAACCATTAGGCCACGACTGCCCACAATTAAATACAAAACCAAAACAAAATAAATGCGCGAGAGTGAGCCTATGGAAGCACCAATAATCGAAATAATATACTAATTCCGCGGGAAAACCGCGGACTTGGCAACACTGATTATGAGCCCGACGCACCACCACAGAAACAAGAATGAGATGCGTTCTAACATAACAGTGGCATTTAACTCAAGTTAGTGGGGGCTCAGTTAAATTATTGCACATATATAGGCTGTTCAGATTACTTTTGAAAGTGCAATGAAATACCTTATATCAGTGTTTCCCAACCTTTTTTTAGTCGCGGCACCCTTTGGAA
>NW_015557117.1:23413-27163 GCF_001515605.1 Sinocyclocheilus anshuiensis | reverse complement strand
CTGCTTTATTCTTTTAAATGGATACATTAATCGTGTTTATTATATATTTTTTTTATTAAAGTGGAAATCAGTTTACAAAACTTGACTGACTGCTTCACTTCCACTTTAAAACATCCCTCAAAAGAGCAAAGTTAACATGGGAATGTGTTTACAGTGTTTTTGGAATGAAGGAAGCCCCGATGATGTATTTAGAAGGGCTGGGTATTGGCACAAATTATTTTATTTTTATAAATAATAAATTAAATTATTTTTATATTTATTTATTTTTTTGTCGTAGAGTGCACTGTGACAAACATACTCCCGGTTCACCCAAAAGTTAAGATTCTGTCATAATTTACTCTCCCTCATGTTGTTTTAATTTAGATTAAATTTAGGCTTTTATTCACATATAAACATTGATCATCACACATACATAGATCTCATCAAATATGGCAAACACGGAAGCTCAACATGCCTGCTAGACAAGCGGGGACCAATGAGGTTTGCTTTGGCACATGAAGCAAGCAAGGTTGAGTATGTATGTGTAGGTACGCTGATCAAAGATTATATGTGCATAAAGGCCTGCAGACTTTGTAAAGGGTTTTAGGAAAAATTGGGCACCATTCACTAAACAAACGAGGATCATACTTTGCCAAACTTTCAAGATGTTCTAAAGCAAAAACACACAGCCTTGTTGCCAAGACAAATGAAACAATGTGTTCTAAAGTTGGCCCAAAATATAAAAAAATGTTTGATATCCTTCAACTGGAAGGAATTATAATCTGAAGCTTAAAAAAAAAAAAAAAAATCTGTGCCCATCATACACTATGTGGTTTCTGTGAAATCGACTGCCCAATAATGCACCTTGGTTCTGACTATCCGTAACTAGCATCGGATGAAGCGTCCAGACTATAAATTGGGTCAAAATTCCAGACAAAAGTTGTGAAGTGTTTTCCAGCTTTAAAGCTATCTTGTCTCTTCAGAAGACTTCTT
Source organism: Sinocyclocheilus anshuiensis (assembly GCF_001515605.1). Classification (NCBI taxonomy): domain Eukaryota; kingdom Metazoa; phylum Chordata; class Actinopteri; order Cypriniformes; family Cyprinidae; genus Sinocyclocheilus; species Sinocyclocheilus anshuiensis. Next base: position 26,191 of record NW_015557117.1, on the reverse strand, counting down.
GTATTAAACAGCTCTGTTCATATGGATTACTTTTAAGATATCTCAATGAATTTTTTGACAAATTAAAGTTTTGGCTGCATTGACTTTCAATGGATGGACAAAAATGAAGAGAGAATATTAAAAATGTCTTCATTTGTGTGCCGAAGAAAAACAAAAGTCTTACGGTCTTGACATTAGGGCGAGTAAATGATGACAGAATCTCCATTTCTGGGTGAACTATTTCTTTCATTTTCTCATTTGTGCATTTTGTAATATTTTGGGCCCTTACAGGTAGTGTTGCTTTCGTCAACGAAAATTATGACTAAATATCGTCGTCAACGAACCTTTATCACGTGACGAAAACGAGACGAAAATGCTGGTCATGTGACGATGACTATAATTAAATGTATAATGCAATATCGTTGACGAATAAAAACGAGACTAAATGTGGTTTACAAAATAAAAACTATGCTAAAATGTCTCTTCATTTTCGTTGACCAAAACGAGACGAAACGAAATGTTATAACGTTATTTCGTCTCGTTTAGTCGCGTTATTATTATTATTTTGCAGTATTTCTGTTTCCTGTGTCTCACTTCAGGGGCTGCATCAGGTCACACTGCGCAGACGCAGGCGACGTCACTTCCTCAAGCCCCACTCGCGGCATTATTTAGACCAGTGTTTATGAGTGTTTCCCAACCGGGGTCTGTCGAGAGCAGGGGTGCCGTGTAAAAACTAGACTAAAAAGAGTATGAACGTGACTAAAACTAATAAAAACTAAAATGACAGTTTCACACAAAGACTAGACTAAAACTAAAATTAAAACAGGCCGCCAAAAACAACACTACTTACAGGTTAATAAAGCAAATATAATGCAGCATTATGTTGCAAGATTTGGAATGACGTAGAAATTTAAATAATAAAATCCCACATGTGATGTTAAAAATGTTTTACTTGTGCGCTAAAAATAGGCATGCATTAAAATGATCTTGTGGTTTTAAGAATGATATTTGATCTTGCAATTGATGGTAAAGATATATATTTTTTTTTTTTTACCCAGCTCTAGTATTTACTGAAAAAACATTTAACAATTTTGAAAAAGCTTATGACATCCCCAAGAATTCTTCTTTATTCTACTCTCTTCTTTAGTTCTACTCTCACAACACAACAACATTTCAAGTATGTTAACGCTACTCTGCTGCTAAATGTCATGAAGGTTATGTTAAGGCCCCTCAAACTATAAAATGATCTTTAACAGATGAGGACTGAACATATACAACCTGGGACATACAGTGTACTGGTGACCTGACTGACATAATGAAAAGACTGTGAACAGAGAGAGCAGGGATATGTTTGTGTGTGTGTGTGTGTGTGTTTTGTTGGGGTGTACGGACCTCTTCGTTGAGGTTGCTGACCAGGAGCACTCCGCCAGGTCCCGAATGTCCAGACAACGCCACCCTCCCTGCTGCTGCCGCCGCCGCCGCCGCTGCACTCAGAGGGCTGATGGCCCCTATAGAGACAGAGAAGAGAAGCCGGACCATGTCAGCCCACACAGCCCAGAAGAGCCAAAAGCTCAGCATCTCAGGCGGATCTGCCCTGTGGCCATGCATTCTATCTGTCTGCACCCACCACACCAAGCGCATCCAGTTACGCAGCCAACAGCACAGACCTCGGGCAAACCCACATCCCAGAGTCAATATCTGCCGCTAGGCAGATCACTATCTGAACCGATTTCACACAGACTGGCGCTCTAGAGCAATATCCGAAAACAAAATTGCTTTTAGGGCCCTGTCTGCTTGCTGTAGTTAGTCGCTCAATAGGCCGCTCTGCTTTAGCTAAAGGGAACTTGTGTTTGGCAGTTTGGATTGCCAGTCTGTCTGAAATACGGGCCCCTAATTAGTGTGCATGTCAATCTATTACGTCAGGCCCATAATGCCGAATGGAAGGGCTTATTGTTGCAGCTTCAGATTTATGCTTTGACAAATAGCGACACTGTTTATGAATCCTGCATGTCAAGTCAGGACAAATGGTTGGGGTGGTTTCAACATGAAAGCCCTGCCAATTCTGACAGCACTGGAAACGTCCCTGTCCTTCAGAGGGAAGAGCGCATTCAAGTAGGGTTAGAAAATCAAAAGGAAAAAGGAAAGTAAATGGAAGAATAGGTACCTAGAGAAGATGGAAACCCTCCACCACTAGAGTAGGAAGTTGCCATTCCAGAGGGAGTACCTAAGGAGAACGTGTACAGTCAAAGTCTTACGGGATCAAACACAGACTGGGGGCTGTGGAAGCGGCAAAAACGTAAAGCAACGTGTTTGAATGGCACATCAATTAGACCGGATTGCATTTCAGGCACTATTGACCCATTTTCCACTAAGAACTAGAAAACTCTCATGAATCATAATAGAGGGGAAGCATTCACACCTCTACTCTGTTCTGAAGCTATCAGGGTTTCTGCAGACTTGAACAAGTTAAATTTAAGACTTTTTAAGACCTTTTTAATACCACCTTATATGAAATTTAAGACCTAAACCTGTAATGGAAATACACATTTTATTACATACATATATGTAATATTTAATGTGTATAAATTAAAAAGAAAACAAAATATCAATGCTGTAATAAATGGTATTTATTACCATGATATACAGTGAACTTTTCATGTCAGCAGACAATATTCCATGCAAAATATCCCCACAAAATAACTGCATCACTGAGATTTTTGGTGGAGTAAACAATTTATTCTGAAGCAATATTTTCATCAGTGTTCTATCAGCTTTTACATACTTAAATCTGCATATTTA
>NW_015557117.1:18992-22771 GCF_001515605.1 Sinocyclocheilus anshuiensis | reverse complement strand
TATATCATGTTATGAATAAACTAAACATTTTGAATTTTTACCTCAGTGTGTTTCTTCTGAGTTTATGTGTGCTGTCACGCTCATTTGTTCTGAAGTCTCGAGACAAACAGTGAGCCTCAGCGTGAGCTTGTATTCTGTTAACTTACTTACGTTACCGCGGGGAAGAAAAAATCTTCGGTCTGTCCAATGATTGTAAACAGTCATTAGGTCCGTCAGACTTAAGATATTTTAGCAGTAATGTGACCAAAAATATTTAAGACCAATCGAATCCGAATGTAAGTCATTTTAAGACTTTTTAAGTCCTTATATTAGGAAAACGTTATTTAAGACATTTTAAGACTTTTTAAGGACCCGCGGACACCCTGGCTATGCAGACAGTAAATGATGATGCATGTCAGAGAATGACAGGGAAGATGGGTCTTAAAGGTGTGATTGAGCAATGTTTGCATTTGAGGCACACATGAGTGTTTTCTAACTTACCGAGCAGGGAGGTGGAATCTTTGCTGAGAGTGGCGGCCACAGACGGGTCCACGGGTGGTTGACCATCTCCTGCGGGCAGCTCGGGCCGGGTATAATCCCGGCTTTTGTCATTGTTGTATTTTACGTTCAGGTTGACCAGCTTGGAGAAGTCGATACGCAAAGTGCAGCAGGAGTTGTATATGTTCTGACCATCCAAGGACTTCAATGAAAGGAAGCGAAAAAGAAAGACAGAGGATGAGAGCAAGACATTTGTTATTCTGTGACATGGGTGAATAAGGATAAGAATAATTACAGCCAGTGCATAATGTAGGGCCCTGGCTCAAAGCAATAAAAACAGTCCTCTACAAGTAATGACAACTGCAGTCATTTCATCACATAAATGAAAGAAAGGTACTAAACCAACATATGACTGGATCATAATTTGCCTGTGGCCATAACCATCACATTAAAAATCTCATAACAGTGCTTTGGCACATCATTACACATTTATGGAGTTTTGCGGTGGTTTTAATCCTCCTTTTCGTTCACTCACCAGTTTGGCCTGCTGGGCATTCACTGGGTCACTGAACTGCAGAAGAGCCTGGAACTGATTATTTTTGGTAAATGTGATTATCTTCATGACAGTCCCAAACTTAGAGAAGATCTAAGAGAGATCAATGCAAAGTCCTGTTAATTCAGAGGCATGAGTGTTTAAAAAAACATTTAGCTTGCTTTTTTTAAATTGCAGTTTATTCCAGATGGATGCCTGCTGTGGCCAGTGACCTGTTGGAGGACGTCCAGGGTGACTGGGTAGAACATGTTGTCGATGATTATTCGCAGTACTGGGCTGGGAGCAGGCGTTAACACACTCTCGCCTGCGACCGAGCTTGGAGAGCCACCCTCCTGGACCGCGGACACCGCCTGCAGCACGGCCTGAGCTCGCTTCAGAAGGAAAGCAGGGCAACCGATTAGGACCAGAACTACGTTTATTACACACTTCTGTTGCTGATATCATTTTAGTTATGAAAAATTAAAACAAGAAGGGGTGCATTTTCTAACCTGGTTGAGCGCACTGTCAGTCTTGAGCTCTTTGTGGTTGGAGTACTGAATGAACACTGGGACATTACGCACTTGAGGTGTAACAGCTGTGTAGTAGTTCACCATAGTAACAGCTGCTTCCTCTGTTCCTAGCTCCAAAAATGCCTAATTGAGGAAAAGTGTTCAAAATGAAGAAACAGACTCTTTTTCCAAATGAATGAGCAAAAACTTTGTTCACCCAATTTGAAAAACAGCTTTAACAAGACATTTTAAACACTAAATAGAATTTCAGAAGATCTATCTCCTTGCTATTACAACAGGAGCTTGGTTTAATGTCCCTCACCACCATCCCCCATCACATACCTGATTTTTGCCTTTAAGCATCAGGATATTAGTGACCTTTCCAAAGGGCAAACCCAGGGCGATGACCTCAGTCTCAGAAACCTCATTGGGGAGTTTCCGGATATGAATGACTCTGGATGGTGGGCTATCCATGCTGTCCTCCACCCTTAGTTTCTTACTGTCACTTCCATTAGCTGTCAAATAAATCAGAAATACACCTGCACTTCAAAACTTCGTTTTTATTTGGTTTTATCAGGTTTATATGATTTATATGATTTAAAATATATATATATATGTAGGACATTAAACATGCATGCATCAGTCCAAAAGAAGATAAATAAAAAGCGCCCATCCATAAAACAATTGCGTTTTTGTAAGAAAAATATCCATATTCAAAACATAATAATCACTTTAATGTAGCTTGCGCCAACAGTTGTACACGGAAGCAGCTCCAGGCGGATGACGGATGAGGTCAGCTTTGCACATGCGCCGCTCAGAAGTGACGCACGCGGAAGTGCAGGGGAGAGATCAAAACAAAACATGAGTACAAGTACAAAACGAGGATTTGTAAAGAAGAATGTCAGAGAATTTCGATATAAGCCAAGAGGAGACTGGTTTTCCTTTGCTAAGGAAACTTTGCTTCCTTTGCTCCTGTTAACAAACATTGGTTTTCACGAGACTCACCAGCGCATGCGCAACGCTGAACTCATACGTCATCCGCCCAGAGCTGCTTCCGTGTAGGACTGTTGGCGCAAGCTACATTAAAGTGATTATTACGTTTTGAATATGGATATTTTTCTTACAAAAACGCATGAATTCGCTACAGGAGGACTTTGTTCACCCCCCGGAGCCATGTGAGACACTTTTTTTATGGATGGGTGCTTTTTATTTAACTTCTTTTGGACTAATGCATGCAAGACCCGCTGAGTGGCATTAAACAGCTTGAAAGATTAAAGATAATTTTTAATATAACTCCGACTGGATTCATCTGAAAGAAGAAAGTCATATACACCTAGGATGACTTGAGGGTGAGTAATTTGTGGGCTAATTTTCATTTTTGGGTGAACTAACCCTTTAAATCATTATATTTTTGATGCTGTTAGCATATTTTATGAAACCTTGCCAGGTATATGCAACAATTTTATAAAGGCAATAAGCCCTATAAAACCCATGGTTTGTAGCGATTTAAGAGGGGTACGTCCCACATGTGGGATTGTTATTTCTGTGACCCTAGGAGTATAGTCCCACATATGGGATTTAGAATGTTCAGTGATGTCACATAACCGCCAGATTCAAATGTGCTTCCGTGTTTCAGCTGGCGCTGAGCCAGAGACGGATGAAACACAAATTAAGATCTTTTTGATCAAATCCGATGGCTCATGGCTCCATTGACAGCAACGCCACCCAAACTCTCAAGATCCATAAAGGTACTAAAGACGTCGTTAAAACAGTCGACGTGACTACAGTGGTTCTACAACAATTTTATGAAGCGACGAAAATACTTTTTGTGCGCAAAAACAAAACAAAAATAATGACTTTATTCAACAAACTCTTCTCTTCTGTGTCGTTCTCATACGTTGTTTATGTCCAGCACTTCCAGGTTCTACGTCAGAACGCCGGCTCATTATTGGAATAAAGTTATTATTTTTGTTATGTTTTTGCGCACAAAAAGTATTCTTGTCACTTCATAAAATTATTGAAGAACCACTGTAGTCACTAGGGCTGTGTATCACCAGCAAAGTCACGATACGATACGTATCACGATACAGATGCCACGGTACGATACGTATCACGATACATGACTGCACTGAATTTCACCTCAGCAGAATTTAGTAAAACAGCTGTTTATTAAACACTGCATACTATAGGGCCATTTCTAACTATAGGCAGAGCAGGCAGTTGACCACGTTATAAAGGGCCTCCATAACTGTACCACAGTA
>NW_015557117.1:7885-18381 GCF_001515605.1 Sinocyclocheilus anshuiensis | reverse complement strand
GTGTTTTCAGAAAGCAAGCGCGTTTATCCACAGTGGAGAGAGCGCGCGTGCACATGGTTGCCAGGTTGACAAAGATAAGTAGCACACTTATTTCAGATATTTCCGTATTGCGCAAGTGTAAAGCTCTGTTTTGGGGTTTACGTCTCTTTATATCAGACAAACCAGTTGTGTTCCTCTGCGGCCAGATTAAACCTTGTTGTAGCCTATATATGCTCTATTCATTCTTTTTTAGAAACCTCGCACTTTTCTACTCAATTTTAAACGTTGTAAAATTTTAAACAAATTAAGCGTGGTCCACTGCTGCACACGCGCCACAATATCGATACAGGGTCAGCTGTATCAATACTCGTATCGTCAAATCTCTGTGACGATACATCGTCGTATCGATATTTTGAACACAGCACTAGTAGTCACGTCGACTGTTTTAACGTCTTTAGTACCTTTATGGATCTTGAAAGTGTGGGTGGCGTTGCTGTCAATGGAGGCCTCTCTGAGCCATTAGATTTGATCAAAAATATCTTAATATGTGTTCTGAAGATGAACAAAGGTCTTAGGACTGTGGAACGACATGAGGGTGAGTAATTAATGACAGAATTTTCATTTTTGGGTGAACTAACCCTTTAAATACACATAAGTACTAGCAAAACAATATATTTATAGTTTGTAAAATACACACTGATGTCAACAGAAGCAGCAATATCAATCCGTTCAATTATAATTTGACAATGTGTTTTATTCATATCAGATACACATTGTGTAGGTAACTATAATGGCCACTCTATTCTTCTCCCAGTTCACTGGCCACTTACTTTCATGTATTTCATGAGAAATGGATGAATTTACGTGGTGTGAATCAGACAGATATGATTCTCTGAATTACAGCGCAAACTACCATGGCAGTGTCCATAAAGGTTTGCAAATGACACATTCACTTACAAGTATTTGAGAATCGAAATATCAGATAGTTGATGACAGTTGACTAGCTTGTGAGTATTTTAAATAGAACAGGAAAAATTAAACAAAAGTGATACATCTGTCAAGCAGCGCTATTGTGGCTGCGGCGTGTCACATGTCAAACATCAAGCGTCGCCATGGAAACAATAAGTTGATACGATCTAAAATAACAGTTGTCTTAAAGCAGCACTATGTAACTTTTGGCGCTCTAGCGGTTAATAAACAGAACTGCACACATCCCGTGGAAGAACATTCCAACCGGAGCTACTTCTCTAAGTTTATGTCTATGGCGATTCACGCAGGTATGTGTTACTCCGCAGCGGTGACGACCCGACCAGGCTACAATAGTCGAAATATAAGTACTTATTATAAGTGTACTGTAGTGATTTGGAATAAGACAAAAACGGGGTTTGGAAGATGAATTCATGATGTACTCGCTCATTATATACAATTTGCAAATTTTGAACACAGAAAAAGTTACATAGTGCTGCTTTAAAAAAAAAAAACTTATGCTTGGGGTGGGGGTTGTTTGCAATCACGTGATTCTTACACGCACAAGCATTATTATCACACGAGCTTCGCTCCTCCCGACCGCAGACACAGGTTTACAAGCCACTTTTTCCTGCGTTTTTCAATCAATTTCTTGACTTTTCCCCACTTATGAACAACACATTTTCGTACACGATAAAAACTCCTTGTGGTTTCTCGGTTTAGCCAATTTAAGCATCCATAAACAATGCAAAACACTGGCATTTTGAGTTTCTGCTAGTGATTCCTATGGAGAGAAAAATCACTTCCTGCCCTCCAGCTGCATTTCAGCATCATCAGTGAAGTCATGTGCAAACAACCTATTAGAATATTTTAAACTCATATGTGAAAGGGTTAATATGGTACTACGTTCTAGACACTTATAAGTAGCCTAATGGGGGTATTGTGAATGACAGTTCTCAAATTTGTGGTTTCTGTGGAATTTTCATTATTTGTATTCCTTGTGAACTTAGTTTTTGGTTATCAATTACACACAGACACACACACAAATCTATAATGATGCATCTTTAAAACCCAGTTTACAATTGTCTTCCCTCCTCTTACCAGTGACTGAAGAATTTGGACTGTTGTACAGACTGCCAGACAGCAATTCATCTGAGCTTCTCTAGAAAGACACAGATGTACACTGCAAATTCAGTAAATCATTCAAATAATTAAAATGATGTTTAAGTCATACAACTTTGCATTATTCCATTGTTCACAATATCCCAGGATAATATGGACCTGTGGAGGCGGTTACTCTCTCAGATTTGTTGCATATGTTTTGATACAATTGAAGACAAGAAAAGAAAAACAAAACACTTACCTTCACACCAACTGCAACATCACTTGCAATGCTGAAGGGAGAAAATAGAACAATGCCAATGAATTCTGGGCTGTATGTTCTGTTACACTTTCGAAATCACATACACATCCATGCCACACCACACCACATGTCATCAGTGCACTAATTTCTCAATTACAAATATTAATTGTACAACAATATGGACAGTATTATCAGCAGTTTGTTATAAGAAGGTTAATAGTGCACGTAGAAAATTGAGTTTTGAAACGCAATTTGTGCATAATAAAGTCGTATTCTGTAACGACAAATTAATATTCAGCTCGTGGGTGGAACGAGTGACCGTTACATTTCAAACAAAAGAAATCAGACGCGCCTGCACTCGCAGCAACAGTACCGTTAGCCGCGGAGCTACGCTACATTACATGTCACTGTTGTTCACATTATAAGAAACACTTCATAGACTGATGTTACATTATTCTGCAGGTTGCTATTTGACATTCTGTATACACAACGCATATATTTAGCGGTAAAATATGATCTGCGGAGCTAGCATGCATTTGTTATTATTAGCCAACGTTGGCTTATGCATCACCAGTCTGCGCGAACGGCCTTGTCAGACCGCTCAAGATTGCGACCAAAATCGTTTCAGAATTAATTTAAGCTACTCTCAAAAATAGCAATTTTTTTCTCTTATTCTGTAAACAACGCAGACTTACCCGTCCATTGCAGGAAAAACGTTCTTCACGGTGTGATACCGATCGCAGGAGCAGAGCAGCCTTCGACACACACGCGTAACTATGCAAAATGGAGGAGAGTCCGTTATTCACGGAGTCACCCGAACACAGCCGAACCGACGAGCAGACGCTTAGCCGTAGCCGAAGCCTCAGAGCGATCTGGGTGACAAAGTTCATCACCAAAAACAACACAGTTACTAATAATATTACATGTTCATTTCTTGTTTATTTTTCTTTTGATTATAGATTATACAGATTTGACAGTAAAGCACTAAGCTTGAGTTAAGATGCATTCAAAATGTACTTTTATTAATAACAGTAACAGGTGCAAAATCTAATTTTTATATAGAAAATGTATATATTCCACTCTTATTAAATGTACCATTATCCTTCTAGTATATAGAACTGGCCAACTTCAGTGATTATGTATGATTTAGTAGCAAATTGAAAAGTTTGTTTTTCAAGGCACTTTGTGACTTTTCTTACTTCATACACAAAAAAAGTGTAAAATTCTGACAAAATCTGATTTCTTGATGATTTGATATTGTATAATAGTGATTTTATCATTTCAAAATATAGAGAACAAGTAGAAATGAATGATTAATAAGCCAATAAGTGCTCCTCTGCTGCCGTCTACTGGTTATAATTGTGAATTGATGTATTTTTTATTTTATTTTACATACGTGTTTGTTTACCACAAAGTAAATAACATTCAAACTGGATAATTTTAGAGCTTTAAACTGCTGGAAATAGTTGTGTGAAATGCTCGAAAGTCATTGAAAAGTGCTTGAATTTCTCTCTCAAAAGGTTGTACAAAGCCTGAAATGACTGATGTGCATTCGACTATTTCTACCAAAACACCACGGTTACAGTTAGCGTTACCGCTTCTGGTTTCCTGACATGTCAGCGCTGTTCATAACAGATAATTCTGTGCAGAATTTGAATGATTCTCAGTACTGTGTGAAAGCAACCTTATCATTGTGCGGTGAATTCAAACGCTTCTTACTGGATGGATCTCGCAGCACTGTTGCATCTGTGCAGTGACAGTGTCGCGAAATCAACTTTGGCTCCCGAGTAAAACTGTGCTGAGTTCGGACAAGTTTGTTTGCGTCGCGGTCCGAGCTGATAAACAGTCTGCGCTGCGCAGCTCAAACGTAGCGCGATTTGTTTCGCTTTCATTTCGCTTGCCATTTTGACAAAGTTCATCACCAAAAACAACAAGAAAAAAATATATATATATTGTTTTCTGCAGCACAGCCACAGACAGCTGCATTATCATAATCAAGGACTCTCGTCGTTATGGAAAATCAACATTACATAATTATTAAAACTGTAGCCTAATTTCCATGCTTCGAAATATCATGGAAATGTAATAAAATGTTCAAAGTCATGGACATTTCTGTAGTGAATGCTAATTTCTTTGGTTCTGCTCTGCATAGATATTCAGAAAGCCTTTTGGGGTACTTATGCAGAAACCATGAATTAGCCTAGCCTACTGGAAAGGTCATGTAAATTAATTGTAAAAAAAAAAGGGTTAGGAAACTTGATCATCATCATCATTGTTACAGAGATCTGAATATTTTTATGCAAGACTTTGTCGTTTATTTTAGGCCCATATCTAATTTATTGCTGCCAGTATGTCGGGACATCTTAATTTTGCATCGGACAAGTTTGTTTGCGTCGCGGTCCGAGCTGATAAACAGTCTGCGCTGCGCAGCTCAAACGTAGCGCGATTTGTTTCGCTTTCATTTCGCTTGCCATTTTATGTTTCTCAAATGCAACAGAAATGGCAGCGCTTATGAGCTGGACAACGCGGTGGTTGCGCTCACAAAAATTAGTCGCACAGACAGAAAAACCATTTGGTCGCAGTCTGGAGACCTGTTGTACTACTGTGTGTGTGTGTGTGTATATATATATATATATATGTACTACTGTGTGTGTGTGTGTGTGTGTTAACATATATATATCACACACACACACACACACACACACACACACACACACACAAACACCTTTGTACCTTCTTTATGCCTAAAGGGTGAATATAAGTACATTAGAGTAGTAATATGGACCCTTGAGGTAGTAATATGTACTTTTATGGAACTAACATGGACCCTTTAGGTACAAAGTTGTCCCTTTGAGGGTACTGCCCCAGTGACAAGCTGTTGTAAAGGTACAATTTTTGCACAATTTTTCTGAGAGTGCACCAATATTACATCCCGTAATAATGCAAACATTATCATCATATTGTTAATTTCTAGTAGTCACAACTTTTTTTTTCCTTTTTTTTTTTTTTTTACCTACCATAAATTTAACAGGATATTTTTGGAATGAAAAATCATGTTTTGTACAGATGGACATTACTATGGCAATAATAAAAAATATTAAAGTAATAGTTCATCAAAAAATGAAAATACTCACTCTCATCCAAGGCCATCCAAGATGTAGATGAATTTGTTGCTTCATCAAAACAGATTCTGAGAAATTTAGCATTACATCACTTGTTCACCAATGGATCCTCTGCAGTGAATGGGTGCCGTCAGAATGAGAGTTCAAACAGCTGATAAAACCATCACAATAATCCACAAGCAATCCATACGACTCTAGCCCATCAATGAATGTCTTGTGAAGTGAAAAGCTACATATCTGTAAAAAGCTAATTCATCATGAAGACATTTTTAACTTGCTAAACTTCTGTCTAAAGTATGGGCTCTTTATCTTTTAATATTTCTGCAGTGAAAAAGTAGTCTCATTTGAAACAGGAGAGAAATGTGCAATAAACATCATTTATAAGTCCAAAGCAGTTCACATTTTGATGTGAGAGGACAACAGGGGATGGATTTTTTCACTGAAGGAAGTGTTATTATGAACTCATATTTTGGCTAGAAGCGACATTTTAAAGTTAAAACCCCTTAATGATGGATTTGTTTCTAATAAAACACACATCTTATAAACACACAGTTTTTCACTTCACAAGACGTTAACTGATGGACTGGAGCCAAATCAATTCCTTGTGGATTATTGTGATGTTTTTATTAGCTGTTCGAACCCATTCAACACCCATTCAGCTGATGCAATGCTAAATTTCTCAAAATCTGTTCTGATGAAGAAACAAACTTCTACATCTTGGATGACCTGAGAGCGAGTAATTTTTCAGCAAATTTCTTTTCTTTTTCTTTTTTTGAGCGACCCTTTCTGTTCAGCTCAACAGTAGCAGCTCAGTGACCCTTTAAACGATGTTGCAGATTGCCGTAAGATCATCACACTTCACTGTTCTGTGAGCCCACAGGGAAAATGCAATCATACTCTGGATGGAGAGGGGCCAGCCGGCTTCAACTGACCACAGATGAAAAGATGTTTACTACACATTTCTGCACCAAATGTAACGGCTTGACCTGAGCATCATTATATACCTTGTATTGATTTCCAATAGCCAGCACATGTGCCTGTTGCCTCTGGGGCCTTGGTCACTAACTGAATTGGGAGCTTGCAGTCCTTTGTCACTGAATCAGATTATTGATGAGAGAAGTGGGCCTTCTGGCTACAGTGTTTCATATAACCTTTACCTAACCCTCCTCCGCTTGTCCAACAACAGTTCGGCCGTCTGTGGAAAACTGCCAGTCCTTGCGGGTGTCCACTATTTCTGTGAACCTCGCAGAAACTAAGCAGAGCTAATTCTATTGTTAAGAGGTCACAGTGTGAATATACATGACTCTGTGGTTACCGTAAGGTTTGCTGCAGGGCTCGATCTGCCATGGTAACCTGATATAGTGTTTCCTTAATTATTCAAACAGCGCTGTGCATCTCATTTAGCTTGAACTCAGGTGAACTGTTCGATACAGTGAACCCTCTGACCTCTCTGTAATCACTACAATCCGTTTGCCTCTGTTGATTAAAGCCTTTTACAACATTCTCAGAAGGCCTGTATGCACCCAGAGGACCAGGAAGGGTAATAACGACACAAACAGGGCCATAAACAGGACCATTTTCAAGCCTGAGTCTTCGTGTTACAGTCCCTTTAGTCAATATTAATTTCATATTAATAGAGAATGCTTTTTACCCTCTCTCAATATAGTTAATATCTTCGCCTGTGACCTTGAATCTCACTTCCTTTTGTAATATAACTTTTATTATTCTTTGTATTCTCCATTTGGATCAGTTTGCCCACAATTGTAATTCAAACCCACATGTTAGCAGTTTTCAATCTTATTTGATCAATACAAGTATTGTTATTAGTGCATCAGCTTTGTGAAAGCATTACAGCTGTGTATAAAATATATTTTCTGTAGCATATGTAATGTGGCTACTAAATAGAGTGATATAAAATAGTTCATGCAAAAATGAAAAAAAAAAAAAGATATTTTGATGAACATTGGGGTCTAAAACAATGTAGACCTTATTTAGGGTAGCGCCATATTTAATTCATGACAGAATGCAAATGAGGCTGTGAGGGATAGAAGTACAGTGTGTTCAATAGATTAGTAGTTTAACAACATGCCAATTGTTCAGCTGACAAAACATCTTTCTAAAAAAACATTCAGTATAGACAAAAGCGCCATAAAACAGTTTTGAAAATTGTGTGTTGTGAAAATTACATGCGATCTAGGATATTAGATATTACATGTTTTATCCAGTGCATGCCAATGAAGTTTGTAAGACTGTAAGGCATATTGGACAAAAGACATTTTTCAATACATCATCTTTTGTTTTCTATGAAAACATGAAAGAAAGTCATACAGGTTTGATGGTGAGTAAATGACAGTGATATGTTAGTATTGTGGTATTGTATATTTTAGTACTGTAGTATTGTATAGTACAGTATTTAATCATTTGAATTAGCTTTCATTTTTATATTTTCAGTTTTCATTAGTAATTAGCAATTTTGTCATACTATTGTCATTTTTTTATTTTAATAAAATATAAAAAAATATTAAAATATTACAAATTTGTCTATATCTTTCATTTTTATTTCAGTTTTAATTTTACTTAATTTAGTATTTCATCTTAAACATAATCATTTCAGTTTTTCACTGTTCGGAAACTTGACAAGGACTTAGTACTACCAAGCAATTTGTGATTACTTTTTACTTGTGAATCAAATTATATCAAGCCTGGAAATTACTTATAGATGTTAATTAGAGATCTCATTAGAATGCTCAATAAAAGCTTAATAGTTCCCTTTAAAGATTAAGTTAGATTCTGTGCCGTCATTCTTCTGTGGCCCATATTGAATAGGTTCTTTCAATGCTGGTTAAATGAATCAATTCTTTATTCCAATTAGATGCTTCAGTGTCTTTGTTCTCTTACTCTTTGTCATCTTTGGGCCTATGGTGTAGTATTATCCTGCTTTATTTTTCTGTGTGACCTCCAAGACAACAACAGCTCCGGAGGTGGTCTATCACCAGCATTGTGCTGATTTTGAGGAGAAAAAAAGTTAAATAAACAGATGTTTATGGTTAACAACTTCTGACATAGACATTCCCCTTATATTGTAAGAAAACATCAGTTGATGTAAAAAAAAAAAAAGGAAGTCCCATTACTAGGTGAATACACAGATATTACACTCACAGTCTTGTTGAGCCAAGTGGCCTTTGGGAGTGACGGCTTGTGATTTCAGACGTGTCTGTTGAAATGTCAGGGCACTTCACATTTCCGCCCTGCTTCCTTCAGCAGGCCACCACCTCATCTTGCAGACAGGACAGTAGTGTTGAGATTCCCTCCGCTGGCCTGCCATGCACTGCTCTGCTGTAATGGGCTGTGTCCACTGGGCTCCTGACCCTGCTTGATGAATGTGCTTTAACATACAGTAGAAAACAGCAGATTAAAAAAAAAATTTTTTTTTTCAGGCACAAGACTCCAATGCAGAGGCCACAAAGACACGAAACACCTTCAAACTTACACAAAGTTTGATGCATCTGACCAATTTCAAAGTCAAACAAAAAACAGAGTCCCAGATGGATCTCTTTCCAGCTATGCTCAAAAATATATTAAAATATCAGAGCCATTTATCCGTGAAGACCCACATACTGTCATATCATCATGACAGATAATAATTTATATGACTGATGCCTATTAAAAATACATTTTAAATCCCCAAGGCTTGCTTTTTTATGGTATATATATAGTCCAGATTGTGTTAGTCGTGTCTTTGTGGCCTCTGCACAAATGACAAAATGATGAATTTAACATGTTCCACAAACACTTTCTTGCACATTTTTTTAAAGTTAGGTGAGGCGTGTCTTGTCTCATAATTTACAACATGTAAACACATCTTTATCTCCATGGGTGCGTGACACTGAGGCAGTTTCCATGGAGACATTCAGCTAAAAAAACTGTTGTACAAATAAATCTCATTAACCTCTTCACCTCTGCCTACGTCTCTGGGGAATGTTTCTTCACAAACAGGAAC
This sequence comes from Sinocyclocheilus anshuiensis, assembly GCF_001515605.1. NCBI lineage: Eukaryota > Metazoa > Chordata > Actinopteri > Cypriniformes > Cyprinidae > Sinocyclocheilus > Sinocyclocheilus anshuiensis. Next base: position 8,951 of record NW_015557117.1, on the reverse strand, counting down.
CTGGTTTCTTCATTCTGCCACACAAATTCATTTTAAGTGCATTGTAACCTGACAAGGTGTCACAGAGGGCAAATGTGGAGGGGCAGACGGCTTCACCGCATACACATGAACTGAGCTCAGCGGCATATGATGCCTAATGGACGTGGGCTCACATTAATGACTCCCCGTCTGTCCTTGTTTAAAAAAAGAGGCATTTGTACCAAACAAGTTGCCATCCACTGAAGGTTATTTCAAGACTTTGAATTAATGTTGGAATACATGTTTGTAACTGTTTTCCTCTGAGTCTGAAACTTCATTGTTCTTTTACAACGGCTGTATACTCAGAGCCGACGTGTGGGTTTGTGAGGCTCAATGCCAGAATATGAAAACGGACCCTACTTGTGACAATTTTCAATGTTTCATTTTTTTTATCTCTTTTAGAACATGCACACCACAGACTCAAGTCATAAAACTTTTTATTTATTTTTTCATGAAAACCTGAGACTAATGTCTGTAGACATAAATGCAGGGTGCGAGCTTCGGGGGAGCTAGGCTCCCCTTAATAAGACATGGGCTCCCCTGAAAACGTGATTTGTGAAATTTTGGGGGGTCTCAAAAAATATTGACAATGTGTTATTTTGACGTGCAATTTCAGTTTTGTGTAATGTGATCATCGTGGATTATTATGTGTAAAATTGCAAAAAATATAATTAATTCATGCATGACGGCGATTTAAACCTAATTCACTTCAATAAAGATAACTATACATGCTATTCTTGTCATGAGCTTCAAGGTGTGGGGGCGCTGCCGTGCAAATTCCACTCATGTTTAGTACGTTAACTCAAAGATTCGTAGAAAAAAATATAAACGTTGGACTCTGTGGTCGATTCTGTGTTAAGGTAAGGCATGTTATTCGCAATTATGTGTTGTGGCTGGGTTGTTATAGGTCTGAAATTCTCATGTTGCGATTAATTGCCAATGCTTTTATCACGGTATATGGTATTATCACGATGTTGAAATTTAGTTTAAAAAAAAGTGCTGTCATAATACAGTATAACAGGTTTAATAACTTTTTTTCTTATAACAA
>NW_015557117.1:6541-7719 GCF_001515605.1 Sinocyclocheilus anshuiensis | reverse complement strand
CATTTGTAGCTGTTATGTATCTTTGTAAGTCATTGTAACCCCCCGCCCACGTTATAAAAAAAAAACAAGTGGGCTCCCCCAAAGTTCACGGTATAGTTCGAACACTGCATAAATGTGTTTCCAGCAATACACTGCAGCATGAATAAATTATACAGGTTTACTGATTTACTATTTGCTGTTAGTGTATTTCTTGCTCTTTATATTTGTCATAATGTGGCAACTGCTTATATCGCCCATAGGACGAGTGGCCCTGTGTATAATTGCATGTCAGGCATACGGTAGCATTATTAGGTCAAATAAACTCCACTGGTGTTAAATACTCATTAAAACCACAAGAGACATACACACATACAATACACCAAAGAATCACAGGGAAATAAAGATGTGTGTTATGCTCCCTGGGAGTGTGCATGTGTAATGATTAATATAAAAAGAGCTGATGTGTACTTGCATTCGCACGCACATCTGTGTCCCCCACAACAAAAGGCAGGTCACTGTTACCCCCCGCGGGAAGCACTGCTTTTTATCCTGTTGTGGGAGACAGAGTGTGACAGCCCCTTAATCCAGCCAGCTTTGTGCCACTGCCCCTGACACCATGCTAAATTGTGTTTGCTTGAGGAAGCTCTCAGAAGCATCCAGCCTGCGCCACATCTGTGACCTCCCTGACACATATAGTGCAAATACCACCGAGACCGCACTGATGGGAAGCTCTGCCATTTCCAATGCGACCAGAGGCTCTTTTGTCATAATTCGTCGATTGATAGCATATGACGTTCCATCTTCCACTCGAGAAGGCAAAGCGCTGAACTCAATTCCCCTTCCAAGAGCGCTGACGACGTGGATCTGATGTTCCCGTGTTGTGATTCCGAGTGAGAGCACCTGCCATGGGTGGATGTGGGATGGAATGCACACAGAAGTTGGGGAGCTGCTCATACACTGAAAAAGATTTATACTTTAGACCAACTCAAAAAATTTGCTACTGCCAATTTTATTAATTTTTCCCAAATTATATTTATGATTTGGTTTAAAGTGATCCACTTATTCCAAACCTGTATAAATTTCTTTCTTCTGATAAACACAAAAGAAGACATTTTGAAGAATGCTGGTAACCAAACAGTTGATGGTAGCCATTGAGTTCCCTTTCAGTCAGTCACTCTCGACGTCACGTCGGATGACTG
>NW_015557117.1:5376-6296 GCF_001515605.1 Sinocyclocheilus anshuiensis | reverse complement strand
ATTATTGCATCCAGCTGCCGCTGATCACAGCGTGAGTATAAGTAGGCAGCTGGTGCAGCGCATATTCAGCTTTTCACTTCGGAGCCGAGCGGTTTCATCGTTCTGCTCCTGACCTTCTGCTTAATGAGTGATCTACAGATCAAGTACAAGCACGCTCTTCTGAAGCTCTCGTGCTGGCGGTACGGCGCTTCAGCGCATTTGGTTCTTCCCGTGTCGAGTGGGTTGCACATAGGGGTGTGCGATATTGACAAAAAATAATATCTCGATATTTTCTGGGATTTTATCGATAACGATAATTAGACGATATTTTGCTGAGTGTGTTTTTTGCTACCGTGGACAGCTGACTCCTAATGTTTTTGATATTCTTCATATTCTGTGTGGTGATGATCAGTTCACAGTAGTGACAGAGATGAATCTTTTCCAATAATTTTAAATTGATTTTTACCTTTTATGGGCATTGTTACCTTTATAAAGCCATATTTTCTAAAAGTATGCATCATCTTTAACAAAATTCATCTTTGCAATGCAGAGGACACACAGAAGCTGCATCTGAAGTGGCATTTAGATGTGAGTGGGTTGCACACATCAGGCTGCACTATCCCCTGTTTGTGTTACAGGTGGCCATCTCCCCTGTGCACTTCAGCACACTAAAAGAGCAATTCTAAAAGAGCAAACTCTAAAAGAGAATTCACGGGTGGACGTCTTTTTAAAGATGCCTTTCCACCAGTGCGTTTCTGGACCATGTGACATCAGTGGTTCATCCGCAATTATACGAAGCTACGAGCCACTCGGCCACCGGCGGCAGCGCCTCAGTCTACTCATCGCCGAGGGTGGCCCCCTGCTGCCGCTCCCGCGCAGCAAACGCAGCAGCCTCCAACAAAGCAGCGCCGTGGAGTCGGTCGCAGGGCAGCAGGGGGCCA
>NW_015557117.1:1063-5250 GCF_001515605.1 Sinocyclocheilus anshuiensis | reverse complement strand
GTTGGGGAGGAGCCAGTCTCGGATCACACTCACCCTCCTCTCTTGCCAGTGAGCGGCTGTGGGCGGTTCGAGAGTGCGATCAAACGTACTACTCACGCACCCTCTGCCCGAACGCAGGTAAGTGTTGCGCACACGCTGACCCCGCTTCGTACCGGCATTGAGACGCCCGGGCTGGGTCCCTGCGTTCTCCCTCGCTGCCCCACCGCGGGTACATCGGTGGTTCAGTTGGTGCCACTTCTACGGTTTTTGGGAGCCTGGCTAGCGCTTCCCAGTCCGTCTCTTTGGCTCTGTCAGACCATCAGACTCGGCTATACGATTCAGTTCGCCCGGCGCCCTCCCAAGTTCAGGGGCGTCCACTTAACTGTTGTAAAAAATCATTATCACATTTGTAATCATGGTAATATTTGGAGAAAATTGGGCTCTTCGTGTGAAACTGATTATTAACTATATGAAATGGTGTAAATATATACATTTTCTGCCCCATGTCTTGAATTTGTGATCATTCTAAATGTATTTTAATAGACTTAGTCATGCAGTGAAAGAACTCTAGACTTCATGTAATGTAAGCGTGCGCTCTGTAGGGGTGTTTTGTTTGGTTTTTGCAAAATACTCGATAATGTGAAATCGCACATCATTAAAACAACAATTACGATATTATTGCAGACGATATATATCGCACACCCCTAGTTGCACACATCAGGCTGCACTATCCCCTGTTTGTGTTACAGGTGGCCATCTCCCCTGTGCACTTCAGCACACGGGGCATCCACTTCACTTCAGTGAAGGCTGCAGATGTCCCTGTCTTGCATGCAGAGATCGCAGTCCTACTGGCGAAGGATGCGATAGACCCGGTCCCTTGAGCCGATATGAAGACGGGGTTTTACAGCCCTTACTTCATTGTGCCCAAGAAAGGCGGTGGGTTAAGACCAATCTTGGATCTGCGCGTCTTGAACTGGGCCCTTCACAAGCTTCCGTTCAAGATGCTCACGCAGAAGCGCATCTTACACAGGGACTTGGTGCTCTCGCACCTCAGCCGGTTGGGCCTTCGGGTCAACTGGGAAAAGAGCAAACTCTCCCCGACGCAGAGGATCTCTTTTCTCGGTATGGAGTTGGACTCGGTCAAACAGACGTTACATATGTACGTAACAGATGTTACATATGTTACACTCGAAGTAGATTGGTCTCTCTAAGCGAGATCCCAATTCGTCGGTCATCCGACGTGACGTCTCCGTTCCCTCCTTCAGGGAACGAGGGTTACATACGTAACGAGACGTTCCATTCAATTTTTTTCTATACTATGCCATGGAAGTCAATGGCTACCATTAACTGCTCATCAGAAGAAAGAAACTCATACAGGTTTGGAACAACTTAAGGGTAAGTACATGATGAGATTTTTTTTTTTTTTGTGAGCTATCCCTTTAATATTAATACAAATATATTTGTCTTCCCACGCAAAGACAAAAATTACATCCATATAAAGTAAAAAAATATGTTTTTTTACAAAGACCATATACTTAATCAATATATTTTCTTTAGACACAAGTCAAAATGTTACTTAATGTAGGTCAATACTTAATTTCTTAAGTAAAAAACTTAATTTCACTATAAACAAAAAGTAAATTAGCTAATATGAAAGAAGAATATTAACTTGTGAAAAAACTAAAATCATTTTGTTAGTCAATGTTTAATTTAGTTTACTTACTCTAAAGACTGGAATATTCTCTTTTAAAGACCTTACTTTTCATTGTGATGTCTTTTTAAAATATGGATAATCTTTTCTGTAATGTAGTATAATAAATAAATTAATGAATTAAAAATAAAGATTTCTGCAAAGTCAGCCAGCATGTGTTCTGAGCATTAACACTCTGGTGTCAAGAGAAAATACTATTTAAATAATATTCATTCATTCATTCATTGGGGAGATTTTCTAAAAAAAAAAAAAAAAAAAAAAAAAGCATTTAAATAAATAACACTGCCGTTTCCCTTTTTTCAGTCTGAGGGGAGACAGCTGGGAAGAAACGGAAATGTTAGACTCAGGCATGTGTCCCTCAGAGCGAAACTTTAGCTTATATGTGTGTGTTAATTTTGGGGTTTAATGTTCAAGGGAGAAAATCCACTGTACTTCTAACAACTGATCAATATGGCTTCCCAGTTTTGCCTTTATGTTGTCTAGCAGGAGGAAGGCCGCATTAAGTGATGCGGGGGACCTTGTACACCTGCATTCAAACTATGACCTACTACTAACATACACATTTATATACAGTATAAGCAGCAAAAGCTTTGTTCTGAATATCAGCATTGCTGCAGATAATCACAGCCATGATCATATACAGACCAACAGCACCATAGTATCAACAGTGTGGTTAAGCAATTTTTATTTTAGACACAATATTGGCAGTTACGTTGTCTTATGCTTAAAGAAAATAGTTCCAATCGAAGCCTAAATAGAAGTCAGATCTTATGCAATCATCCTTGTGTTCTCGTACCACACTCTAAATGTAAAAATATGGTCCAATGTACTGTACAGGAAAATTTAAGAATTTCCTGTATTGATTTTTCAGAGGTGTTTTGCCCATGAATTGTGTATCGTGTTGTGTTTTTGGGTTAAAGGAAATTAAACTTAATGGAAAATGTCCTGGCAGACATTTGGCGATGTTCTTTGCCTTTTTAGAATTGAGAAGCAGCCAGTCACTTGTTTTGAATGAATCAGTTGAGTAAATAATTCATTGACTCATTAATAAAGACAGTCACTTGTCTGCACCTTGGGGTGTAACTTGTATTATATTGTATTATTAAAAGCAAGAATAAATTTGCACTGTGCAGAAATTATGTTAAAATTTTAAATAATGATTTTTACTTTTAACAGAGCTTGACAGAAGTGCTTTTCAAAATGTGTGTTTCATGCAAGCATATTATAGACAAAAGAAAATTATATCCAATCCTAAATGTAATTACCAGGTAACAAAAATAGAACTCTTTGTTAACATATTCATTACGTTATGAAAATGTTATTTCTGATGTTATCTGAACATTCAAAATGTCCAGTTTATTAAATATTTGAAAACGTTTTTTCTTGATTATGCGAACATAAAAAATAAAGAGTCACTTGTCGCCACCTACTGGTGTAACTACATAACTTGCAGAAAACAAGTGCAGAATGTGCAAGCAACAACAAATTAATCAAATAGTATATTGTGTTATATTACATTATATATTACATATATTTTATTTCATTTTATTCATTTATTAATTAAAAATAGAAATCTTATTTTAAATTGTAATAATATTTGACAATTTGACTGTTTTTACTGTGTTTTTAGTCAAATAAATGCAGCCAGGTGAACATAAGAATCTTCTATACATTATTTTGGGGCTTTTAACAGGTGAAGAGACTGTTTTCATGGTCAGACTGCTTTTCATATTTCCATAGTACAGGCAGAAAGCAGCAGAAGCGAAAGAGGGTGCTGCAGTATTGAAACAGTTAGCTAGTCTTTGTGTGGGGCACCACCAAAGAAAACACTGCTGCTCTAGGCCTGCCTATATATTGCTTATGCCAGGATGTTAATGTCACCCTGAGCATGAGAAGACGGTGTGGAAGAAATTCACATATATACATCCGAGTACTGAATGACAAAGAGAGAAATTAAACGGGATTGGAAAGAAGAAAAACATACCGTGAGGGCTGGTTTCCTCCAGATCCAGCACAACATCCTCACAGCCGCAAGCATGGAAAACGACCCAGACTCACAACACCTGCAACCGCCAGCTCAAGCACCACGGGGTCTGCAGAGATACAGAGAGATCTGGGAACTAATGAAGCCACAGATGAGCTAAATGTTAATTAAAGTTTCTGTAATAAAAATCCATATGGTGGCCTACTGATTAGCACACTCAAGATACACTTGACGTGTTTCATTATACCAGTACAAGGATGTTACTGTGCTTTCTCTTTGCAAAAGCATGGGAGTGTAGCGGTTGTTCCTCTGCGTTGTGTTATGTTGATGTTAATAATAAAAGACTTTCCACACAAATCTGGTAGTGCCAAAGGTAATTTAATTGCAGCGCCTTCTCTCTCTCTCTGTGCGGTAAAACACACAAATAGACAAGCGCTGTTATCTGCAAAACTTTCTCTTTCTGCCTCTCCTCACTAGTGACATTGCAGGAAAGAGCGTACACACACACACACA
>NW_015557117.1:0-198 GCF_001515605.1 Sinocyclocheilus anshuiensis | reverse complement strand
TAAGGGTGTCTGATTACTTTCCGTACCCACTGTATATATATATATATAATACAAAGTGTAAATAATAATTTATGATAATCAATTAACATGTCATTCGTATATAAAATAATTCAAAACAGCATTACAGTGTTTCTTGGAGGTCAATTAACATACCTGTGCGGTAAAACACACAAATAGACAAGCGCTGTTATCTGCAAA
>NW_015557116.1:337383-339615 GCF_001515605.1 Sinocyclocheilus anshuiensis | reverse complement strand
GCTCAAAACTGTGGAGATGATCGTGGACTTCAGGAGAAAACCCCCACTCACCATCATGAACAGCACTGTAGCTGCATTGTCCATCACAACTAGCATAGTTATATTTATATTAAACTGCACACTTTGTAAATAACATATCTGCACACTAATAAACATATCTGTACATTTATCTAAACAATTACATTTTTTCCTATACTTCTATTTCTGTATATAATACATTATTTAATTTTGTTTTAATTATATTAGTGCTATACATCCCTACTGTGTTATTCCTATGTATGTCTGCACTATCATGTATGTCTGCACTATGTTTGTACTTTCTTCTACACTGGAAGCTCCTGTCATCAAGTCAAATTCCTTGTGTGTGTAAACATACTTGGTAATAAAGCTCTTCTGATTCTGAAATAAATAAATAAATCAATATGAAAAAATTATATCTGGGAAAATATGTGGCTAAAATGTAATCATAATAGATTTACACTATATATGTTAGCAATATTTTGTTCTAAAATATTATTCAGATATTTTTTGTATATTTTAAAAGACAAATAGTTTATTTTTATTACAATAATTAATATTATATTAATTAATATTACAGTAAAATATATTTCATTTGCTGTCAAATTAATTACTTTTGTGAATTTATTATTATTATTAATATTAATAACTAGTTTAGTTATATATATTTTTTTTTTATGGCATGCTGTTCAGGAAATTATGGTATTTGTAATATGAAGTTTGAGTATATGGAATGGAAATCGGAATTTATGGAATGAAACTTGAATAAATGGAATGAAAATCTGAATATATGGGATGAAACTTGAGTCAGGCAAGTGGATGATTGACATTACAGAGTTCACCGTTGTTTTGAAACATAACAGTAACAGTACAAACAGTAACACTGTTGCTTGTGTGAACAGCACATTTGTGTATTTACCTGTAGTTCTGGTAATTTTACGTTTGATGATCTGAATCTTTTAAGTGTGACAAATATGCAAAAAATAAAAAAAAACAGGAAGGGGGCCAACACTTTTTCACACCACTGTATATATATAATTACTGCGCTGTTACACGTTCTACAAGCTCACGCAACAGTGATTTAGACTGATACAGAGCGGTTCGCAATAGGAATACCACACATTTTTGACAGGAGATTGCTTAAGAAATAGTGCTGATTTACTACAGCAATGTTTACTTTACAATGTTTATATGGTAATATGTTTTAGATCATTGTAAGAATGCATATTTTATCTGCCTCATCTGAACTTGAATCAACAGCCTGGAAATAAGAGTTCTGGTGTATTTCGGTCTTGTTTCAGGGATTCCAGTCACAGGAAGACTAAGGACATTATTTGACATATTATTCAATAAATAGATTTTACTAGTTATCAGGGTTATTATAGTTAACTAGAATCATAAAAAAGTATGCGTTAGGCCCTGACGAGTACTGAATTGAGCTCTATTTTCTGTCTCTTTGCACTGTCAGTTTTGGCATGTATTCAAGTAACAGTTGTGTGATACTTAAATGCTTAATTAATGCATTACAATTTAACCAAGCTCATCAGATTTTAGTCAAATCTACTGTATATTTAGTCGACTAAAATCGTATATTTAGTTGACTAAAACTAGACTAAAACTAAACAATTCAAACGACTAAAATATGACTAAAACTATATGGCATTTTAGTCAAAAGACTAAAACTAAATCAAAATTTCCTTTCAAAATTAACACTGGTACTGTGTGAAATGTCTGAGATGATGGAAATCAAGATGACCGTATGTACACTCCAAACTGTTTGTACTGTACCAGCTATTGCCAAAATTTTTCTAGTTCAACAAAGTATTGGAAAATTTGAGGCAATGAATTGAAAGTCATTCAAATTAGAAAGCTATTGCTCTGGTAACAAGGATATAACTAGCTATATTATTATTCATTAAGTACTGTCAAATTTGCATTTTAATTCCATACACTGCAAATGTCATTCTTTATATACAGACTTTCATTCAATGTATTCAAACTTTCATTCCATATATTCAAGTTTCGTTCCGTATATTCAGACTTTCATTCAATATATTCATGTTTCACTCCATATATTCAGATTTTAATTCCATATATTCAAGTTCCATTCCATATATTCAAACTTTCATTCTATATATTCAGAATTTCATTCAATATATTCAATAATTTCCTGAACGGCATGCCTTAATATATATATATATATATATACATATA
>NW_015557116.1:330753-337222 GCF_001515605.1 Sinocyclocheilus anshuiensis | reverse complement strand
ATAATTTCCTGAACGGCATGCCTTTATATATATATATATATATATATATATATATATATATATATATATACTAAGCAACAAAGCAACCTGGCTCAACTGTTTATTTAATACAGTAATACATAAAATACCAACTCAACGTTCTTTATTGTGTTTAATCTCATCACTTTATTTACACATCAATTCCACCTGGTAAAAATACCTTATTTTATAAAATGATAAGATTATATTATTAATTAATTATTAGATTATATTAAAGTTATATTATACGTTAAAATTATAATAAATATAAGATAAAACACTGAATACATGGTATACACATCAGGCTTTATACATTTTAGTACATTTAACTCCAAAATCAATGTGTGAAGTGAACATATTTTTTTTTGTCTTTTTGACATTTCTGAATATTTGTGTACATTCTACACTAAAATTTAGTGATATGAGTTAGTGATTTACAGTTTGTTGTCTTCTCACCAAAATCCACCAACATATTTGTTTAGAACTGTTTCAGACTGTTTTCACTTGTAAACAGTGCTTGATCTGTGCTTAGAGTCATGAGGATTACTTGTGGATTATTGTGATGTTTTTATCAGCTGTTTGGACTCTCATTCTGACGGCACCCATTCACTGTAGAGCAGAGTATGTGATCAGAGTGGAATGGCAACGATTTCCCCTCCGCGCTCCAAGCATTCAGTAATCACTCCGCTCCTTAAGGAAATTTACGGCTAAAGTATTTCAGTATGTTTTGAAGTATCACAGAAGTTCTGTTAATAACATATATTAAAAGAAAATAATAAAATAAATAAATACTAGTAGAGTAGATTCAAAGTGGCTTATTGGAACACTAGTGCTTTCCTACCAAATGCCAAGCTTATTACATGGCTGTCAGCATTAAAAGGTATCATTGCTGTTTTTTGCAATGCAAATTTTGTTTGTGAAGGATGAAAATAACAGTACATTTTCATCAGTTATTTTATCTACGTATCCCTGCATTTCTTACATATTTCTGCTCATTCGAAATCGGATACAGATGAAGTAGCACTGTAAGATTACATTTGTTTGAATGCATTATTGAGAGAGCCATTGCGTGTGAATAAGTGCTGTACCTGTTTAAATAACGCTTTCACCCGAAAATATTAAGTAGGCTATCTGGAAGGAACAAACAAATTCCTTGAACTATAACTTCTCGCTCGCGTCCATTGCCGTCATCATAGCCTTCACATTCTTTCTGATTTGAGTGATCCATCTGTATCAAGCTAGCTAAATATGTTTAACGTGTGCATTTTTGCTAAATATTGTTATATTATGGGCCGTTGGCATGAATTGTGCTCGTGATGGAGCGGTAGTGGAGCGAGTGAAAACCACGACGCTCCCGACTTTTAAAAATCTGCTCCTCGCTCCATTCAAAATCACACCGCTCTGCTCTTATACTCTGCTGAAGAGGATCCATTAGTGAGCAAGAAATGTAATGCTAAATCCAATCCAAATCTGTTCTGATGAAGAAACAAACTCCTCTACATCTTGAATGGCTTTAGGGTGAGTAAATTTGAATGTATTAGTAACATTTTTGTTTACTTTTTGCAGAACAAACGGTTTTGATGGGTCCAAAACCAGTCTAATACAAATAATGAAAGCATCTAGTTTAAAGGGGTCATATGATGCTGCTAAAAAGAACATTATTTTGTGTATTTGGTGTAATGAAATGTGTTTATGCGGTTTAAGGTTAAAAAAACACATTATTTTCGACATACTGAACATTATTGTTTCTCCTCTATGCCCCGCCTTTCTGAACCGCGTCGATTTTTACAAAGCTCATAGGTCTGAAAAAGTGAGGTGTGCTCTGATTGGCCAGCTATCCAGTACGTTGTGATTGGCCGAATTCCTCAAGCGTGTGACGGAAATGTTACGCCCCTCACCATATTGTGATGCCTGCGGCAACCACATGTGATGACCCCGGGCTGGACTCCGCTTTGTCCACGGTGAAAGCCGATCAGGCGATCCACAGCGCAAAGTTGTTGTATTTCCTCAGCAACCAGCACGGATCAGCTCCAGGCATGACGAAGCGATATCGTCCTCTTTTGGAAGGCCAAACAAAGTAGTTTCGCTTTCACAATGAAGCACACAGCGCCTTCACGAAATGGCGGCGGCGGCAGCGAGAATAAAAGTTATGCCTTCTTTCTTTGCGTGAACATTTGGGCGGCGTTATGCAAATCTTCCCACATCGTGACGTAGACATGTGGGGGCGTGTTAGAACGAGCCGCTTTAGGTAGCTGTGGCTGACTCTTAACTTTTATAAAGAATATCTCTTTGGATTTGAGACTTTAGTCTTTGCAACTTTACAGATCTTCTTTATGCACCAAGAGCTTGTAACACTCCAAAGAGCAAGGAAAAATTTAAATCGCATCATATGACCCCCTTTAAGAATGGTTATTGAAATAGAGACAAAAGTATATGTCTGTTTGCTGCTGCTTTACCGTATCCAGTGAAACCAAGCAGATCATTCCAGACTCTGGGCATCTTCCATAAACCGTTGGAGAAGGAGTGACCTTCATCCCGGAGGAATCGCTCTTCTCATCCAATCTCAGGACCTCTGGTAGTCTCATCTCTTCTCTGGTTGTTAGACGCACAGCAGTGTGAGTGACACCTGGGGGTATTCCAGAAAGCAGGTTATGTGACATACCCGGATTAGCGGATAACCTCAACTTTCGGTTCCAAAAACGGAGGTAAACCTGCTCCGCAGGTTATGTTCCAGGGTTAGTTTGTTTCAGAGAGATGATGGAGCATGGCGTGCACTTTTGATGACGATCCTGTGGATGTGGAAGCACAGATTATACAAGGTTTTTTTCACCATGAGAGGGTGATAAGGCCACGTATCGAGGTGTTTTCTTATCGAACGAATATTTGAGGGAGCACTACCGTTTTTCAAAAGAATCGTTAATTTATTTAACGAACCTTTTGAAACCTCACATATCAAATGTGACAAACTGCGGGTCAGCGCTTACCACAGAACACATCCTGTGCATTGCTCTTCGTTTTTTTGCGACAGGGAATTTTCTGTACAATGTGGCCGATGCAGAGCATGTGGGAAAGGCAACTGTGTGTAGACTTGTTCGTACAGTATGCCTGGCACTAAAATGGTTCTTACACACTTTTGTATAGTTCCCTGGCCAAAAACCTCTGTGTCTTATTAAAGAAGAATTCCATAGTGGCAGGTTCGTCCTTTCTAGGAAAATCTATGAGAAACATATTTTAATATTTATTCATACTATTCATATCTATCCATCTATGCATACTGCATATACACACACAGACACAGACTTAATTTTGTAATATCACTTTCAATTTCAGGGTTCCCAAATGTGATCAGGTGCATTGATGGCACCCACATTCCTATTAAAGCTCCTTTAGTCAATGAGGGAGACTATGTTAATAGGAAGTCAATCCATAGCATCAATGTGCAGGTAACAACTGAATTTTCAGTCCTTAATCTTTCAGTGTTAATACCATTAAACTCATTACTGCTTCCCACTAACTAGCTAATATGTGATGCGACCCACCTCATCACTAACGGTGAGGCAAAATGGCCAGGGGTCCGTACATGATGCCAGAATTTTTAGGGAGTCATCATTATGCCACACATTTCAATCTTCACACTTCAATCATTACAGGACACTTCAGTGGTTACTTGCTGGGGTGCAGAGGGTACCCTTGTCTGTCCCATATGATGACCCTATCCTTAACCTGAGCCTGGACCACAGACACGATTCAACCTGGCCCACAGTAGGACACGGGTCAAGATCGAGATGACCATAGGCCTCCTGAAAGCAAGGTTTCAGTGTCTATGTGGGCTCAGGGTCAGTCCAGAGAGGGCATGTGACATCACAGTTGCTTGTGTTGTCCTTCACAACATTGCCACAATAAGAGGCGAAAGCCACCCCCTTGTCCTGATGAAGATGGCCTAGAGGAACTCCCAATTAATCTAGCAGACCAAAGAGATGGCAGAATGCTAAGACACATGATTTGTCAAAATCACTTTAATTAGATTGTTTACATTGAAGCATTGTTAATTTCTTTATTTCCTGAAATAAAAGGAAAAATAGATTTTTATTCATTGCTTTATATACTATTCAACAACAAGTAACAGATTAATGTTCACATATAGTTCCCACCTTAATGCGATGCTCCAGTATTTCTATTTCAAGTTTGGCCTTTTTAATGGCTAGTGTTTTCTCCTCTATTTGAAGCTGTATAAGGTCCACCTCCATGTCACTTTTTCTTATTTGCCTTTGAAGATGGACCTTATACAGCTCCTTTCAAGCAACTAGGAAGGCAGAATAAAAAAGCCTACCACAAATCTGTGATACAATAACATGATATTTAAATAGGACAACTGCAGACAAATTCTTACACTGCTAAGATTGTGTGTTGAGGCAAAAGGACCTTCATCTGCATGTGAATCCCCAGACATATTGTGTGAAAAGACAATGACAATTTGTTACAAAAGATCTAAAAGCAACTAAAGGTACCTGACAATAATCACTTACAATTGTGACAGACTGTGTGGTTTCAGGAAGGTCCAATAATACAATGGGTCCATCAGCAACTGCAAGATAATAAAACCCATAAGATTCTCAAAATATATTCTCAAACAAAAACCACTAATGCACAAAGACATTAGTAACATGTAAGAGTACTACAAATAAGATTACAGTATACAGCATATACAGTTAAATAAAATAAGCCTGCATAATGCACATGTGAAACAATGACTACTGTTAAGTGCATTCAAAAAACCTTTTAAGTGACAGCGTTGATAGTTGTTTATTAAAAGTTATAAAATTAGAATAAATCATAAGTACTACTGTGGTAAGCCTACATTTCAGTAAGTCACTTGTGTCAGTTGTGATGAAGTGCTCTCAGGAATGCCATCAACCACTGGTCGCCCTTTATTAAGGGACAGAGCCAACTCCTCAGCTGGGGTGAGGGGAGGTGGTGGTGGCCCCCCACCAGTTAGATGGGCCTCAGCCTTCTTTCTATTAGCTACAAGACAGAAAGAATGCGCTAAAAATCGCTTAATACATACCTCCAGAAATTGTTTAATCAAATATTACCTTTTGGAGAATGTTTTTGTGTTTCATTTTGACTTGGGACAGAGTTATTCTAGCTCCAGAAGGATTACACCTTATTAAACAAAAAGCCAATATATTACTAGTCAATATACATTATTATTGTAACCTTAAGAAATTGATGGCAGGAAAAATAAATGCTTGAATAGTTATACAACACACTCAAAAGTATTGATGTTTAATTTTGCATTATAATAAAAGGGGAGAGGGTACCATATTTTTAATTGAATAAACTCACGCAATTACTCTTGTTGGTTATTTTTTGCCAAGCCAACTCTCTTTGCTTCACTGATGCAGCCGTATTGCTTTTTTCATTATAATCGGCTTGAATTCTTCGTAAGCCAGCATTAAAACCTCTAGCTACGCCTCTGTGAAGTATGCTGCCCTTTTCTTCTCACCATGAGTTTCCATGGTGATTCGTAAATTCGGCGATCCATTGAAAATGTCTTTATGTATTTACCGTGCCCGCGCATGAACTCTCGGATACCAATAGGAGGTTGATTGAGCTAACTCTTCTCAGGTGTTTTGGAACCGACATACTCAAGAGTAAGCAGGATTTGGGTTAATCAACCGAGAGTTCAGGGTTTAGCACATGGTAAGTTAACCCTGCTTTCTGGAATACCCCCCTGAGAGCACTTGTCCTGTAAAAACACAAGTCAAGTCACCTTTATTTATATAGCGCTTTTAACAACACAAATTGTGTCAAAGCAACTTTACAGTATCAAATAGGAAAACAGTGTGTCAATGCAAAAGGACAATAGAAAACATTCAATTTTCAGTTAAAGGCAGTTCATCATTTAACTCAGTGATGTTATCGTCCTGCTCAGTTCAGTTTAAATAGTATCTGTGCAATCAAGTCGACGATATCGTTGGATATTAAGTGTCCCCAACTAAGCAAGCCAGAGGCGACAGCAGCAAGGAACCAAAACTCCATCTGTGACAGAATGGAGAAAAAACCTTGGGAGAAACCAGTCTCAGTCGGGGGGTCAGTTCACCTCTGGCCATACGAACCAGCAGGTTGATCCATGCTGCAGCAAAGTTAGATTGTGCGGAGGGCTCATCTGGTTCCGTGGCCTTGGCCCGATGGCCGTCTAAGAGACAAGGTATTCACTGGGGATCCATCTCTGCAGGGCTGTACAGTGCGACATATATGTCGCACGTGCTACAAAAAAACTGGTCTGTGCGATGAATAAATGTACCACTGTAGCACGGGTGCGATACAATTTTGCATGTTCATAACACAGCCGCTTAATAGTGTGAAGTGATTTCGTTGTGCTTGTTTGTGTGTGTGAGATTGATTATACTTGGTAGTTAGGGGTGTGCGATATGACGATTTTTGAATG
>NW_015557116.1:327130-330524 GCF_001515605.1 Sinocyclocheilus anshuiensis | reverse complement strand
TGTGCTACAAAACTTTCAACCTCTGTAGCACCAGTGCTATGTGAAAAAAAAGTTAACGTACAGCCCTGCATCTCTGGGGCTCATCTAGTTGTCCTGGTCTCCGCTAAATTTGAAAATCGTCATATCGCCCAGCCCTAGCCCGCAGTTGATTTTTATATTCTAGGTATTATCAAATTGCCAGAGTTTTGAGAGTGCAGCGGACATGGAGGACTATAATACGATAAGAGCTTGCTCAAGTACTGAGGTTCTTAACCATTCAGGGCTTTATAGGTAATAAGCAGGATTTTCTACACAGAAATCTAAACAATGTTTAATAGGGAGCTTAGATATATTTTTGAGATGGAAAAATGCAGTTTTACAAATGCTAGAAATGTGGCTTTCGAAGGAAAGATTCTCAAAAATCCTCACAGATACCATTTTTCTCTAAGAAGGAATATCATTGTCAAGAGACTACCTTTTCTAGTATCTTGGACAGAAAAGGGAAATTTGAGACCGGTCTGTAATTAACTAGATCTTTGGGGTCAAGTTGTGTTTTTTTTTATGAGAGGCTTAATAACAGCCCATTTGAAGGTTTTGGGGACATATTCTACTGACAATGACGAATTAATAATAGTCAGAAGAGGATCTATGACTTCTGGAAGCACCTCTTTTAGGAGCTTAGATGGAATAGGGTCTAGCATACATGTTGTTGGTTTAGATTATTTAAAACACAATAATAATATATGTAATAGTGAAATGTGTAATTTACAAAATTAAGCTATATTACTGACGTTAAGTATGATATCGCTCCAAGTAACGAGAGAGCCACGTCTGACAGGACGAAATTCTGTGAGAAAATTAGCAAGTGTAACAGTATAACAGATAGAAAGGCTACTTATTTTACAAACATAAACCAGAGTTTTATAAAGTCATCACGATATCACAAGTTAATTGATAGTTCATGACGGTTATTTGACAAGAGCCTCTTTTACACTAATTTACACTTGGCACGGTTGCTTTGAACAGAGCGCGATTATCCCCACTCCCCCGCTGGCCTGCACTCACACTTGCACTAAACTTTCCGGGCCGGAGCACGCTTACATCATGTGTGAGATAACGGAGAAAACCACTTTCGCTAATATTCTGTCGAATAATTAATAATTACTTTATAATTTATGTTGTGCATTGATTTTCACTTGTATGTATCAGAGAATTATTACGGAGGCAGCTGACGTTAATTAAATAATTTGCAGCTTTACTCGCAAACTACATTTCCTGTTCATCAATAAGGTGAGAACCAGAGCCATTATAAATCTAAATATACTTGATTGAATTAAATTAATTGAAAAGTGTAGTGTAGTAGTAGTAATAGTACAGTATATGTTTGCGGTCGTAATGATGACAGTAGCGCACACAAAACAGTATTTGATCCGTGCTCCGGCGTGGTTAGTGCTCACACTGCATGCGTACCGAGCCCAACCGAACCATGCCCTGGCCCACCTCTTCCAACTGGGCCAGGGACGGCTAAACGAACCGCACGGAGCGCTCACACTGGTCAAACGAACCGGGCTTTGGGGGTCAAACGCGCTCGGGCACAGTTCAAAACACCTAGCGTGAGTACACCCTTAAACGTGAAGGTTGGAATACATTTTTTTTTTTTAAATGTTTATGAAAGAAGTCAAAACAGTTATTTTAAATTGTAGTGATATTTCACAGTATTACTGGTTTTGCTGTATTTTTGATCAAATAAATGCAGCCTTGGTGAGCAGAAGAACATCTTTTTTAAAAAACATCAATCTAAATTGTTCCAAACTTTTGACCTGAAGTTTGTGTTATGAGTGAGATGCTGAATTGTTTAAAATGTTGAATTTGTAAAAAAAAAAAAAATCTGGATTAATACACATCAGCTTGGTTCAGCAACACTAATCTTTTGAGTTTGATGGAGGAAAAGAGCCTAATATTTGTTAGAGGAAATAAAAACCTGATGTTATGATCAGATTTTCGTAAGATATAATGTTATAATTATTCAGTGTGCTGTTGATGTGATATTTAGTTTTGCGAAAATTAAATGAACATTCATTAGTATTATTATTATTATTATACTTGCATACAAGTCCCCATCCTTGACTTTCAACTGAGAAGTGGCCCAAAATTTATTTTATTTTTTTCATTTGTGGCGGGATGAAGCCCTTGCGGACTTGAAGATGGGTGACCAGATAGAAATTACACACCTTAAAGCCAATGTCTGGCCCAACGGGAGGTGCAAGATGAATTCGACCTCTCACACCAGAGTGAAGGTACACAACATAATGTACAACAAATTAGCTGGTATTGTTGTTAAAGCATTAGTTCACCCAAAAATGAAACATCTGTCATTAATTACTCACCCTTGTGTCGTTCAAAACCTGTAAGACCTTTGTTCATCTTCGGAACACAAATTAAGATATTTTTTTATAAAATCCGATGGCTCAGTGAGGCCTCCATTGCCCGCAAGTTAATTTCCTTTTTCAATGCCCAGAAGGGTACTAAAAACATATTTAAAACAGTTCATGTGAGTACAGTGGTTCAACCTTAATATTATAAAGCAATGAGAATACTTTTTGGCGCGAAGATAAACAAAAGTCTTACGGGTGTGGAACGACATGAAGGTGAGTAATAAATGACAGAATTTTCATTTTTGGGTGAACTAACCCTTTAAAATACCTAAAAGGGATAGTTCATCCAAAAATGTTAATTCTGTCATCATTTATGTGCATAAACATTGATCATAAACCTTATTGGTTCTCTCACAATATCACACTCATAGCCCTGAGATATCTTGCAACCTTTTTCCTACGGCTGAATCACAGCCGTGCTGATATACAGCCATATCGCGTGGCTACGAGTGTGATATTGAGTTTATACAACAGTTTGACGGCACAAGTGTGCAGATAAACAAGAAACAACAAGGGTACGCCAAGGATACGAATCTCAAATTGGCAGTTTTATAGTTATGAACAAGCCTCCGTTACTAATTCTAAAACATCACTTTAGAACTAGTAACAAAGGAATGTTGAATCTCTCCATAGAAGCTTATTGTATTATGTTGAGTATTATGAGAGAGAGAGATCAACTTAGGGTGTACTCACACTAGGCGTTTTGAACCGTGCCCGAGCGTGTTTAACCCCCAAAGCCCGGTTCGTTTGACTAGTGTGAGCGCTGGCCTGGTTGGAAGAGGTGGGCCAGGGCACGGTTCGGTTGGGCTCGGGTGCGGTACGCATGCAGTGTGAGTGCTAACCGCGCCGGAACATGGAACAGATACTATTTTGTGTGCACTACTGTCACCATTACGACCGCAAACATATTCTCTTACTACTACTACACTATACTTATCAATTAATTTAATTCAATCAAGTATATTTAGGTTTATAATGGC
>NW_015557116.1:321156-326339 GCF_001515605.1 Sinocyclocheilus anshuiensis | reverse complement strand
AGGGTGTACTCACACTAGGCGTTTTGAACCGCGCCCGAGCGCGTTTGACCCCCAAAGCCCGGTCCGTTTGACTAGTGTGAGCGCTCCGTGCCAGCCCTGGCCCGGTTGGAAGAGGTGGGCCAGGGCACGGTTCGGTTGGGCTCAGTACGCATGCAGTGTGAGCGCTAACCGCGCCGGAGCACGGAACAGATACTATTTTGTGCACTACTGTCATCATTACGACCGCAAACATATTCTATTACTACACTACACTTTTCAATTAATTTCATTTAATCAAGTATATTTAGGTTTATAATGGCTCTGGTTCTTACCTTATTGATGAACAGGAAATGTAGTTTGCAAGTAAAGCTCCAAATTATTTCATTAACGTCAGCTGCCTCCATAATATTTTTCTGATACATACAAGTGAAAATCAATGCATGGCATATGATTGACATAGTGATAACCATAGCAATAGATGGGACAAAATATGTGAAAATGTGCATTAAAACTAGAGCACCCTCACTAATGTCAGAAGCACCCTCAATGATTATTTCTGGTTGGTACGCTTTTATTGTACAGCCTACAAAAACAACAAAATACAAATGCACTAGATAAAATAATTTAATAAATGCATATTTCCAATTTAAGCACTAAAATAAGTATTAAATAATTAAATAAATAACTAGAGAAGGCTGACTATAACCAGTTTGCTTCCATTTTAGTAAGAAAAGCCTTGGCTACTCTTCACCTGAATTAGAAAAAAAAGCTCTTCTGGTGTTCAGTGGTGCGAGGACAACGTTTGAGCGTGTACACGCAATAGGCCTATCTGAGCGACAGCAGAGCCAATTCATAAAATAAATTGGCCGGTGCCACCCCTGGCCACCACGTAGACATGCCCCTGGTCACGAGGCGATCACGTGAGCCACTCCCTCTGGCATGATAATCTTAATAATATCTTGTAGTGTGTGATGCGCCATGATGTTAAAATCTTGTAGTGTGTGCATGTTTAAGATTTGAGAGAAGATAATCTGCAAAGATTCTCCTTATGTGTGCTGCAACCAGATTTTATAATCGGTTAGGATTTTAAAACTCCTGTAGTGTGAGCCCAGCTTAAGAGTGTACTAAATTACTAGAGGTGTAATGGTTCTCGGTAAAAAATTTGAACCATACTGTTCTCCACCCACAGTTCGGCACGCACATGCACCAGTGAGTAATTAGTGACAGAAATTTTTTTTTTTGGGTGAACTAATCCTTTAATAAAATAACAGTATAGCCAAATACACAAAACCATTTCAATGGTATCAAAATACTTCAACTGAAAGAGTACTGTGAGACATAATAAAATGGTTAGTTCACCCCAAAAATTATTTATGTTCCTCCATTAAATGTCTATGAAAACTCTGATGCTTCACAACATTCAAAGAGATTGTAATGAAAATTATAGCAGTCAGGCAATTTAAAGCTGCTGTCCGAAACTTTTTTTTGTGTTCAAAATTTACACAAAAATATATAACGAGTGAGTACATCATGAATTTATTATTTATGTTGTACAGATCTTTAAAGGTATAGTTCATCCATAAAAGACAACTAACCCTCATGTTGTTCCTAAATTATAATCTTCCAGGAAACAAAATGTTTGTGGCTGAAATTGCTGTCTAGAATTCCTATGCGTTGCATCAAATACACTGTTTAATCATGCAAACAACATGCTAATTCATGTTAAATCATACTATTAACTTGCTAAGCCATGTTAAATCATACTAGTAACATGCTAATTCATGTTAAACTAGTAACATGCTAAGTCATGTTAACAACCTTCTAATGCAGGGGTGTCCAACCCTGCTCCTGGAGAGCTACCATCCTGCAGATTTCAGCTCTAACCCCAATCAAACACACCTGAACCAGCTAATCAAGGTGTTCAGGGTTGCTTGATAATTACGGACAGGTGTGCTGGAGCAGAGTTGGAACTAAAGTCTGCAGGACTGTAGCTCTCCAGGAGCTCATCTAGTTCATGCTAAAATTGTTAGTCTACTTTATTAGGAAGCATATTTAACAGACAAATTGGTTAATGTCTCAACAAAATAAAATGTAAAGGATGAACTGTCATCATTTACTCACCCTCAAGTTGTTCCAAACCTGTATACATTTCTTTGTTATGCTGAACACAAAGGATAAAGTATTGAAATGTTTGTAACCAGTTTTGGGGAACAAAACAATTGATTTCCATAGCATTTTTTTCTACTATGGAAGTCAGTGGTGACCCAAAACATCTTAGTTACAAACTTTCTTTAAAATATCTTCATTTGTTTTCAGCACAAAATAGAAATTTATACAGGTTTGGAACAACATGAGAGTGAATAAATGACAGTTTTTGGGTGAACTATTTCCTTTGATGTATTTAAAGCTGCAGTCCGTAACTTTTTTGGTTAAAAATGATCCGAAATCAATATTTGAGCTAGTGCATAAACAGCCAGTGCTCAAGACTATTGCCTTACTTTAGCCAGCCCGATTCACAGCGGTTAGATTATAATAATGTTTTCTAATTTGAGTGGTACGGGTAGGTTTTCGCAGAAAATGCGAGTATTTTTTCGCAGGAAATTCGAGCATGTCGCTGCGTCATTACGTCACGTCTGTAAACATAAAGAAGTTGTCCCGGCTACTAGACTATCACGTGAAGATCCTGCAGATGGCCGATTGTTTATAGCCTTTTCTCACAGCAGCCAGAATAATTACAGCAGCTAGAATAATTACATTAATCATTTTGATGGCGGATTGTAATCCAGAAAGTATTATATGTTTATGAAACACATGTGAATGAAATTCAATTATATTCCAGTTTTAAATGTGCTTCTGATTACAGATAGTCTGGGATTACACAAGATTTGTATTTTAAAGAAAACCAGTTCAAAGGGAGCATAATTTGCTTTTTGGGTTAAAAGAATTTCTTAATATGAAATTCGAATGGTATGACAATTAGAGATTAGACTGTGCAGACATTGAAATCTACACACTAATACACACTATAGGCAATGCTGATGTTGTTAACATTTATAATTTGAGAATAAAGTATAGCAATAATAATAATGTGCATGGTTTGATGTGATATGAGCTAACCGATCTTTAGATTAAATTATCATTGGTAGCGCGATTTATTGTAATGCTTTTTTCCTCAGTTGGTCAGAACAAACGTGACAGACTTGTTACATACTTGTTCAGATGACAATATACGGAGAAAATTCTTATTTGAGTCATATATTCCAAGACGTAGGCTAGAATCTGTGATTGCGAAGTACAGTAAATATCCACACCGGTGTGGTGACTGACTGCCACACATACTCTTCAAAACATCTGATTCATCTGCGCTGGAGCCGTGCCGACTCACAACCCACGCAAGGAAGATATTCCGCACACAGCTGCAATTGCAGGTTTTCAAACAGAGATGGCGACAAAGAGGCAAAATTTACGGACTGCAGCTTTAAACTTAAAGTCCCTGTGTCTCAATGTTCATACTATCCATCCTAGATAGTATGTGAGATTAGAATAAATGTGTCCCAAAGCATAGTATGTTGAAAAGAGTATGCCAAAAGTCCCCGGATGGTCTACTATTTCAGGCAGATTTTTGAAGTGTGGATCCGTGCACACTCTAATTGCTAAAATTGCCCACAATCCATTGCGCTTTGGCAAAGGATTCGGTTCAGACCTACAAACACGAATAAAACGCATTAAAAAACTACAAACGTGGCAGATGCACGCGATCGACGGTTAGATAGAGAGGTTTACAAAAAGGGGTTTGAGTTACTAATAATCAACATTTAACCTGGTAAAAAATATTTATTTATTGTTATCCGTGTTATATTTCATCTGCAACAGTAATGTGAACATTTATAAACATCCATTTGGTCGTGAACTTTTAAATGCATCATTATGCAGAAAATATGAACAGAGTTCTCCACATTAAAGACCCGCGACTGGCAGATCAATGTGCTATTTATTTTCTCTCCAGTATGGTAGGAAGTTAAATGAAATGAAATGTGGAGGATGTTAACTGTGACAAGATGATTGACAGGCCAGTTTACAGTGACAGGGTGCGTGTAACAGGTGCAACAGAGAAAGCTTGCATACTCTTCTACTACACAATCAAAAGTGTGTACTTTTTCTTTACCAAAAGAGTACATACTTTAAGGGTGTAGTATAAGTAGGCACATTGAGACGCAGCAAGAGACTTTTCAACATACAAAGAAAAAAAAAGAAGACTGCTCTCTGAGGACCACTTATAACATTATCAAGATTTTTACATAAAAAAACATCATTTCAGCCACCTGAGCAAAATCATTCTTTATACGAGACCTGTACAGCACACACATAAAAAATTGTGTAACTTTTAACTTTAATGTGGTATCTATATTTGATTTGACCCTTGATGTAACTAAATGATGCACATTTTAGATTACCTGAGAATTTTGTGCAAATGCAGTATTTTGTGCAAATGCAGTAAATTACCTAAGTGCTGTTACCAAAAAATTATATTAAATTTTTTTTTAAAAACACGCATAACGTCTCGGTTATGTATAGTAACCCTCGTTCCCTGAAGGAGGGAACGGAGACGTCACGTCGGATGACCGACGAATTGGGATCTCGCTTGGAGAGACCAATCTACTTCGAGTGTAAACTAAACGAGCCAATGCACATTGGCATGCGATTATTGCATCCAGCTGCCGCTGATCACAGCGTGAGTATAAGTAGGCAGCAGATGCAGCGCATATTCAGGTTTTCGCTGAGGAGCTGAGCCGGTGACCCGGCTGCTCAGCGGTGGTACAGGAGCTGTGGCGACGGGACGTGACGTCTCCGTTCCCTCCTTTAGGGAACGAGGGTTACCATACGTAACGAGACGTTCCCTTTCAGTCGGTCCCTCTTGATGTCACGTCGGATGACTGACGAATTGGGATCACTAACAAAGGGCCACAGGTACTGCCCCTTCCAGTGTCCCGTGGAAGCCACCTGCGCCCCTACTTTTTGGCATAGGCCAGGGCTTACCACAAGAAGACCAGCTACTGCTGCTATGGCACTACCCAATCAGTAGGACTGGATAACACTGGGAAAACGTACCCGTTCCACTTGGGACAGCAACGTTGCAGAAGTTCCATCTTTCCCGAAGGAAGTTTCGGAAGCAAATACACATATGAACATCCGTTTAGGTGCAT
>NW_015557116.1:320491-320917 GCF_001515605.1 Sinocyclocheilus anshuiensis | reverse complement strand
TCTACGGGGTCGTGGTTAGCAGCGATTGCAGCGACATAAACTTTAAGGGTGGAGGGAGACAGCCTTCGCTCCAACCCTTGCTGCAAAAAGGACAGCACGACTCTGATCGGGCACCTTCGGGGGTCTTCTCGGTGAGAAGAACACCACTCAATGACCAGGTTCCACTTCAAAGCGTAAGCGTGTCTCGTAGACGGTGATCTCACTGAAGTGATGCTGTCAACTACCTTGGGGTAGGTCACTTAGAACCTCTGCGTCCTGTCCAGGGACCAGAAATTAAGTTTCCAGATATCTGGACGCGGGTACCAAAGGGTGCCCCGTCTCTGAGTCAGTAGATCCTTCCTCAGAGGAATCGACCAAGGAGGGGCTGTCGCGAGGAGCATTAGTTCCGGGAACCAGGTCCGGGTAGGCCAATAGGGTGCCACCAAC
>NW_015557116.1:319290-319515 GCF_001515605.1 Sinocyclocheilus anshuiensis | reverse complement strand
AGGTGGCGGGCAAGTTGCGACATGCGACGGGAGCGCAGACCACCTTGTCGGTTGATGTATGCAACGGTTGCCGTCTGTGCGGACTAGTACATGCTTGCCTCGTAAGCACCCTTTGACACAGCTCAAGGCAAGGTGCACTGCCAGCAACTCAAGGCAGTTGATGTGCCAGTGCAGTTGGGGCCCCGTCCAAACCCCTGACACTGCAAGCCCGTTGTACGTGGCCCC
>NW_015557116.1:310790-319188 GCF_001515605.1 Sinocyclocheilus anshuiensis | reverse complement strand
GCCGTAGCTGCCATATGCCCCAGGAGCCTCTGAAATTGTTTCAGTGGGACCGCCATCCTGCTCTTGAATGTATTCAAGCAGTTCAACACCAACTGAGCACGTTCCTGCATGAGGCATGCTGTCTGTTCGACCGAGTCCAACTCCATACCGAGAAAAGAGATCCTCTGCGTCGGGGAGAGTTTGCTCTTTTCCCAGTTGACCCGAAGGCCCAACAGGCTGAGGTGTGAGAGCACCAAATCCCAGTGTTCGCACAACTGATCCTGAGACTGAGCGAGTATGAGCCAGTTGTCGTGACCTCCGCCCGCAAAACAGGACCATCGGCCGCCTTCACTGTTGTGAAGCGGATGCCACTGAACTTGGGGGGACGACGGGCGAACTGAATCGCATAGCCGATGCTGATGGTCCACAAGAAGGGTCTGAGTGTGCGGTGCAACGCTTACCTGGTTCCACAGATTGGCAGAGGGTGCGTGAGTAGGGCCTTTGTTGACTCTCAAACCGCCCGCTGCTGCCAGCTGGCGATGGAGGAGGATGAGCTCCGGGACCCAGGGACAGAGAAGACCACTCTTTTGTCGAAATTTTCCAGATTCTCCACCCGGCCCTCCTCCAGGGGAGGGAGAGGTGCCTTCACCATCCCCCAAGAGCAGCTTTCTCCCTCTCTGGGTCGCCCGTCCCGGGGCCTCTTACTGCGGATGCGATGCGGACGCAGGGGGCCGCCCTCGGCGATGGAGGCAGCAGCTGGACCAGGCTCTCGACCGCATCGCCGAAGAGGCCGGTCTGGGACACGGGCATTAAGGAACCGAACTTTGTCGGCGTCCCTCACATCTACCAGACACAGCCAGTTTTGGCACTCCTGGACCACCATAGTGGACATCGCACAGATCAGAGACCACACAGTGACCTTCGTCGCTCGTAGCGCGAGGTCTGTAGCAGTACAGAGATCTTTGAGAACTTCTGGGTCGTGACCACCCTCGTGCAGGTCCCTCAGTGCCTTAGCCTGAAGAACCTGCAGTAACGCCGTAGCGTGTAAGGCGGAGGCAGCTTCTCCACAGGCCGTAAGCATCGTTGGCCAGTCGAGTACTTTGTAGAGGGCCCAGCACGTTCCATTGGCAGCTCAACTGGTTGCGGAGTGCCTCAGACCGCCCGCGCTACTGCCTGAAGTAGTCCCCGCCTGACTGCTGCCATGAGGAGAACTAGATCAAGGCAGAGGCAACAGAACTCCGCCCCTTGAGGAAACGGAGCTTGGCCCGCGACTCCGAGATGATCATCTTCCCGCAATGAGAAGATGACTCATCCACAAACGCCACCTCAGCGTGCTACATGCCCAGGCACGTGAGGCAGCGATCGTGACCATCACCCAGCGCCAGGTAACGACCGCATCCAGAAACGCCCGGGTGATACGTTGTCTATAGCAAGACCCACATCGTCTTTACAAAGACGTAACGTCAAGTTTGCCACGCAACGTCGTCTTTAAAAAGACGCACCCGAAATTGCTCTTTTAGGGAAAAAGCTCTTTTAGCATGCTGAGGCGCACAGGAGAGATAGCCACCTGCAACACAAACGGGGTAGTGCAGCCTGATGTGTGCAACCCACTCGACACGGGAAAACCACCACTGCTGAAGCGCCGTACCGACAACACGAAGAGCTCTCAAAGAGCACGCTGAACTCGTTCAGTCTTCTTCTCTCAGTAGTCAGGAGCAGAACGACATGATCGCTCAGCTCCGAAGCGAAACGCTGAATATGCGCTGCATCTGCTGCCTACTTATACTCACGCTGTGATCAGTGGCAGCTGGATGCAATAATCGCATGCCAATGTGCATTGGCTCGCTTAGTTTTCACTCAAAGTAGATTGGTCTCTCTAAGCGAGATCCCAATTCGTCGGTCATCCGACGTGACGTCGAGAGTGACCGACTGAAAGGGAACTGTTCTGTGTGAGATTTTATTTATTTATTTTAATGATTTTTAATTTTAAGTTTAGCGCCAACCCTGATCAAACTCCCTTTTTGTTTTTCTAATGATCCTGTAGACATTGATTAGCATGCTCAGGTGTGGAGCTAAACTCTGCAGGAAAGTGGATATCGTGGGCCAGATTTGAGGATCCCAGAGGGTATGCACATGACGTCACCGTCGGCCGGAGTGACTGCAGTTCTGCCCACTGAGTGGCAAAAAGACTGAGTGGAAGCATTGGTTTTCAGCATGAATGCTGCGGAAAAAAAACACACAAAACACATCTCAAACAGGAAAGAGCTTTGCGATTGACTGTACAAAGAAATCAGAGGTATATTTTTACAGACTTCTAAAAATGATTCACAGCATTATGACTTGTTTGTAAATGAATCTTCGGTAAAATGAAGTGAACAAAGGAAGCAGTTCTTACTGATGCTGTCTGGATCTTCATTAAAAACAAAGTTGATTCACTCTTTAATGTTGGGATCAGAAGGAAGGCGATGCAAAGACTGTTTCCATAGCTTGGCACTGCACAGCGTCTTGTTATCTTCAGATCATCTTTATCATTTGGTTACTGTGTAGACCTGCATTTGCCTCTCTTGTTATTTACACTACATGCGCAAATCGGTGGGCGGAGCTAAACAGGTAGTGATGTAGAAGCAGGCGTTGATCTTCTTCTGCGGAGGCGGAGTTTAGCCACACTATTACATCATAAAGTGGCACATTCCACAAGCTGTCGTTTTGGCAATGGGCTTCAATATAAGCTGTTTATAGACTAACGAGAAAGTTTTAGAGTTCTGAAACATACAAGATGTTTTTATAGTGCAATGACCTCTTATCTGTCAAAAGATCAAGGGAATGTCCCAACAAAATAAAATTTAAAGAATGTCCATTGAACTTTTCTTAGTGGGGCTGTTAAAGTTTTATCTACTATTAATAGAACAAAAAGATGTAAATTCAAGCAATTAATATACATTTTGGTTGTTCAGGTGCCCAAACTTAAGGGAACAGTGGTTAAACTACACCCTCAACAAATGTAACTGCCTGGGACGCCACGCGTGAAATTCAAGATTGCTTCATACAAAACCCATCTGGGCAGATTATGATCACTCTCTGGGAGAAACTAATACTGCAAGTACAACAAGGAAATAGATGTAAATGTACTAATCTCAAAACCAGATTGTTAAGGGATGTCGTAACACTCACTACAACTACACCAACCACTGTTACTACAATAGCCTTAATATTTCCCACAGATCAGGGACCTCAAATTTCTGCTGATGGATCTGCTGAAACAATGGTGCTTACCACCAAACCACAGGGTGCCCAAATAGAAATGAACAAACTCTGCCCTATGAGTCACCGCAGATGTTGAACATGTGGAGTTGTTTATTCTCATGTCTCACAATGGAAAACTCCCTCAGGACTTTATAAACATCCAGAAGTGAAAGAAATTTCAGAGCTGCTGTTCAACACGACAATTCAGATCAGGAAAAGAAAACTCTTCAAATAATATCGGAGGTGAGTGATTAATTTTGATAAGTTATTTTCATGTGCATGTGTTTCGTCTTGTGCTGTGGCATTGGTAACTTTGTGCTTTGTAACGGGGCTGACGAGACGTGAGACGTGTGGATCCATCTGCAGGCTTTATTAAAGAGACGTGGTAAACAGGCAGGGTCAAACAATGGCAAACAGGTATATGGCGGGCAAAACACAAGAATAGTCCCAGGGCTAGCGTAGGTCACCGATTGGCAGACAGAATCACAGGGGCGAGACGAGAGGGAAAAATCCAGGAAAACAGGCAAAGATCAGAAACCGCGGAAACAGGCAAGGCAAGGCAAAACAAGGAAAACACAGAGATTCGGAATGGGGTACGGGCTAAACAATACTCAGCAGAGAAAGGTGGTTAGAGTGGGTGTTATATAGTGAGTGAGGTGATTCGAAACAGCTGTGTGCAATGAGTGCAATCAGTGCAGTGTGCAAATCGTGCAAAGAATGATGGGATATGTAGTCCGGGGTGCTATGCAACAGTTTGTGTTGTGCGAGAGTCAATGTAATAGAAAGGGTGACCTCTGGTGGTGAATAAACGGAAGTCCATGGACCGAATTCGTGACATGCTTCATGCTGTGCTTAAGTAATTTTGATGATTTTATTTAAACATCCTTATATCATGATCAAGAAGATCCAATGTGTCTTTGTAAGAGAATCACAGAAAGTTTGCTTTTATGTTTGTTTGTGTGTGTCTGTGACTATAATGTAAAATTTAAAAGCAGCTAATCATAAAACAGCAATATGACCCAGAATCTCTCCCACCTAAGTTTAAGAGTTTCTACCAAACAGTATCAGTGATATAGTGGGTTCTTTTTGCTTTTGCACCATGCTGCTCGCATCCAGTGTAGACAGTATGTTAAATCCATTATGAATCTTTGCTCATTCCTGCACTTGTATTCATCCTCTGTGTTATTCATTTGTCATTAGATTTTTTGTTTTTAATTGTTGTCTTTGTGATAGTATTTCACAATTCTTTCATTATGTCTAACAGACTAGTCCAGGGGTGCCAAACCCAGTTCCTGGAAAGTTACAGAGTTTAGCTGCAACCCTAATTAAACACATCTGATCCAGCTAATCAAGTCCTTACGGCTTGTTTTAAATCTAAATGTATGTGTGTTGGAGCAGGTTACAGTTAAACACTGCAGGGCTGTGGCCTTCCAGGAACTGAGTTTTACACCCCTTTACTAGTGTCTGTGTAGCGCTCGCTTGACTCTCTTAAAGAGACAGCACCCTGATTAAAAAAATAATAATAATTATACCATTAACTCTTTCCCCGCCAGCATTTTTTTCAGGTTTCATAAAAATTCATAATTTTGAGCAAAAAGGTGAGAAAATCAAATTTTTATCAAAAACTACATCTGGGTAATATTCAGTACGATTATCAAAGCATAAATCCAGTAAATCGCTTCTATCAACACCTCCAAAGCTTGCACAGACATATACCACTTCCTGGATCAACATTTTACTCCGTAACCGTATGCAGTTTTTATTTATATGCTGTCTATTGCTGATGATCGCATTATTTTTCATATGCATCTGTTTACATAAGAGATCGCTCGTTTCTCCATCCTGTTCACGAGAGTTTTTGTTCGGGAGGATTTGTACTCATTCAGAAGATGTGTAATAGCGCCCCCTAGTGTATAACAGTGAAAACACGAAAAGCCGTAAAAACTTGTCTTTGGCGGGGAAGCGTTGTCTTCTAAAAGACGAGATAACTCGTCAATGGCGGGGAAAGAGTTAATGGATGTTTACCTTGAGTTTCCCTGTCGTTTAGTAGATTATAAAGGTCAACTAAATCACTTTCAGCTAATAAATCAATGTATGATTGGCCTATGATTAAGTGCATCAGAGATGCTTCTACAGCAAGAAATAAGGGATGTATTAAGAATCAAATAGAACAAATAAACAAGATGAAATAAAATACAGAAACGTGTTTCAGTTTACAAAATCACTGTCCAAAGATTACAATTATTTAAGGTATTCAACTCTTCAATTAGCAGTGAAACCCATAGTTCTTACAACCATTGCTAGCTCATTGGGGCCCATAAATGAATATCCATTCAGTTCAGAAGAGAAAATAAAGCATAAAATGTACCTACTGGTGACAGTGTTCCAGGACATGAAGCAATGATAATCAAATGATCGTTTCGGACTAGACAAATGGGTTCTCTTCTGACGCACAAAATCACCGACTCACGCTGAGCAACTGAATCCCTCGCCTCCGGAGGAACCCTAAGTATTAGCCTGTAACTCAGAGCACTGTCCTCACGTTGTCCTCGTAGATAAATCAATGGGTGCTTCTCATTTCTTATTTGTACATCCTCGTTTCCTTCCTTCACGTATTAGCTCCACCCGCCTTAGGATATGAGGGAAGGATGCAAGGAAAGAAAATGAGGATGGAGAAATCAAAGGAACGGTTATTTGTACATTGGAATACTCTTGATCACTCAAGCGTCACTTCAAAGCGTCATCGGCTGCGCTAAAGGAATCTGCCCTTATGTTGTTAAAGCTTGATATTTACGACATTAATAATAAATATTAATAAAGCAAGATGCCCTGTTTGAAAAATATGACATGCATAATTTATTTAAACTGCAAAGGCAAAATATAAATAACAGTTATTACAACAGATGTAAAGGGGGAGGATCATTTTACATGCGCCAGGTTTTTCGACTAAAAAGACTAACGCAAAGGATACACCTGTGTATCCTCGATCACAGCTCCTCTGGAAGCTTCCTCACTTCTCGATCCTCGCAGTGCAATTAGAGAATTGAGATGTCCTTCAAGATGGCTGAGTTTGATCGGTTTCCGGGTCACAGGCTCGAGGACGGAGGAGCAAGGAAACGAGGAAGCATCAATTTGAGTACTGAGAGCACTCACTTGTTTAGATTGTGCTAACAGAGTAGCGTAGTACAACACCTGAGTTGCGTCAAAGTCCCTTTCAAGGAAAGTCTGTTCACTTGGCGGCCATATTTGCAATGCCTCCAGGCAGCTATTTCGGGCATCCAATTTCAATCTCTTTGAATGGGGAAACATCAAATTCTCCAAAACTGTTCACCAAGCTTATAATTAAATTTCATATTTGAAATCGCCAATAAAATCTGACAACAACTGTCTCATAAATGTAGTTTTCTGCAGTGACGCAATGACTTTACTAATTAGCGATTGGTTGTTTTATTCAGAAGGCGGGGCTATTCCGCCATATTTCTCCCGTTCATAAGTCATAGGAGTGCACCATCTTTGCATATTTAAAGTCTTTGGTTATTCACACAACTCTCAAATTACAGAGTCCTGGGAACTTTGATTCAAAGTCCCTTATCGCCACATTCACACTATACATTAGTTACTTGCGTTTTGATTTGAACCCCCTAATCTATAATTACAACTCAAGAATCAAATTATCATATATATACTGTTCGTTGTCTCAGCCCGTCTCTTTCTCACCCACTGTCTTTTTCTCTCTCCCTTCTAGCTCTGCCCCTTACCTCTGCCCGGACTCCCGATTGGCCATTCACAAGGTAAGAAAGAGAGAAAAACAAAAACTTTTACATTCAATAAATGAATGTTCGAACATACAATACACATCATACCAAATAAACAACATAGTCAAAAGCATTTCAATCCCTCCCCTTCAGTAACCTGTTACTTACATGAAATGATTGTAGCAGTTAGCAAACATAAACACTGTAATTATCCAATTAGTGTTCAATTCCCATGCAATTCCATTTCATTTTTCTCATTCATTTGTATAAATGCCCCATGAACAAAGTGGGAATTTACACAAAAACTTTTCAATTTTTTATTTGAAAATGATGTTATGCATTTTGGCTGTTTATTTACATAACAACAGCATTTTGGGGTCCTGAAAATGCAAACTTTGAAAACCGTTTCAAAGTGCAAGTTTTTGAAAACAATACCGTTATCGCCATAGTGTAAACTTCAAAAATGTGAATTTGTGAAAATTATGAATCCATGAGTGTTCAGTCTGTAGGTATGTGCGCAGATGCTTAGTGTTTCTTTACAAAGTGACTTTGCTAACTACTGGCCTAGCATGAATAATACAGCGGTTTTAGTTGTTTTCACAGATTAGTGTGAACAGGGATCATTTTGACAACATTGTCGTGCAAATGCAAAGGAAAAACTTTTCCATTTTTAGTACAATTAATGTCATGTAAACATACCCTAACTGTACACTTGATTTTCACTTGATTGTATATTTTGTGAAAATAAGAATTACTATTAGGCCTACATTTTTGAAATAAATTGACATTTAAGTTTGTGAATGTCATTGTTGTGAGCAAAACTGCATTAAGGCTGATTATCAGCTTGATACAATATGAATAAGTGGCTGTAAACTTAACGGGTTACTTCACCCAAAAATGAAAATTCTGTCATTAATTACTCACCCTCGTGTTATTCCAAACCCGTAAGACCTTCGTTTATCTTCAGAACACAATTTAAGATATTTTTTATTAAATCTGAGGGCTCTCTGACCCTTCCATAGACAGCAAGGTAACTACCACGTTCAAGGTCCACATGTGGACGTGCGTTCACGACAGTACAATATATGCGAGCATGTGGATCTGGGTCAGCGCCGCCACACGCTCACGTCATGATACTGTCGTGAACGAGCGTCCACAAGTGATGCAGTAGAGATGAAAATGTGGAATAAAGTCATTATTTTAGTTTTCTTTGCGCAAAAAAAGTATTCTCAAAGCTTCGTAACTTTACAGTTGAACCACTGATATCACACGGACTACTTTGTCGTTCATCTTGGTACTTTTAACGAGGGTCAGAGAGCCCTCAGATTTCATCAAAAATATCTTAAATTGTGTTCCGAAGATGAACGAAGGTCTTACGGGTTTCGAACAACAAGAGGGTGAGTAATTAATGACAGAATTTT
>NW_015557116.1:308464-310780 GCF_001515605.1 Sinocyclocheilus anshuiensis | reverse complement strand
GAACACAATTTAAGATATTTTTGATGAAATATGAGGGCTCTCTGACCCTTCCATAGACAGCAAGGTAACTACCACGTTCAAGGTCCACATGTGGACGCGCGTTCACGACAGTACAATATATGCGAGCATGTGGATCTGGGTCAGCGCCGCCACACGCTCACGTCACCATAGACAGCAAGGTAACTACCACGTTCAAGGTCCACATGTGGACGTGCGTTCACGACAGTACAATATATGCGAGCATGTGGATCTGGGTCAGCGCCGCCGCCGCCACACGCTCACGTCATGATACTGTCGTGAACGAGCGTCCACAAGTGATGCAGTAGAGATGAAAATGTGGAATAAAGTCATTATTTTAGTTTTCTTTGCGCAAAAAAAGTATTCTCAAAGCTTCGTAACTTTACAGTTGAACCACTGATATCACACGGACTACTTTGTCGTTCATCTTGGTACTTTTAACGAGGGTCAGAGAGCCCTCAGATTTCATCAAAAATATCTTAAATTGTGTTCCGAAGATGAACGAAGGTCTTACGGGTTTCGAACAACAAGAGGGTGAGTAATTAATGACAGAATTTTTTATTTTTGAGTGAACTAACCCTTTAAATGTGACATTAATACTAATACATATATCAGATATATCAATAGTTTTTGTCATAAAGTCATTAGCCACAATGATATTGTGAATGATTACATAATGCTTTTTACTGCACCTTAGAAATCTAAACTCCAATTTTAGTAACACTTGTAGTCACCACTCTATTTTCTCCCCCTAGAAAATACATGTTTGAAGACTGATGCATCTGACTACTGGACCATCATCCTGCAGATTCCCTCCAAAACACTAAAGGACTAAATAGAGTACCACAGAAGTGATCTTCAAATAGTAAACAGAGCTGAGATTTGACTGGCATAAAAAGCATAAAAACTTCATCAAAATCTAATTATATCATATCAAATATTTCATAATTCAAAGCTGAAATCTGCAGTTGCAGCTCTGCCATAGTTACCAGAACACCATGGCGACCAATGACCAAGCAGGGAGCAGGGAGATTGATTATCCAGAGAGTATTACCACTGACAAGGCCAGGGAAAAATACAAAAAGAGGATCCTGAGAAAAAATCCTGATATTCTTTATGCTGATTACAGTCATCAGAAAGGGAGAAGAATAAAGAGTAACTTAATTTTCTACACCACGCTGATTACTGAATGGAAATCAGTCATTGATAATGAATACCACCAGCATGTTGTTAAAACAGAAATTGACCATGGAGAAAGATTTACCATATTTCAAGCTGAACTGCATGACACAAATCATCTCATTCTCACAATATCCTTTTACACTACTGGCATTGTCCTTGTGCAAAGCAGTGAGGATCATCTGAATTTATTTGAGAATACCTTTGCTCAGCTGAAAGTCAGAGTGCAGACAGAGAAAGACCAGGCCCAAATGAACAACCCAAATAATCCTCCACCTCCACCGTCTGACCATAAGCTTAGAGATGGAGAAGAAAGAGACCAGCCACAAGCTGCTCCTGAAGATGCTAGCTCCTCCATCATTGATGAGTTCAGTAATCTGTCTGTTGGCGGAGGTATGTAAGGTTTAACTGCATAATTTACACATCCAATATCCTATCAGGCATTCTGTCCTCATCAAATTGTATCAAGACAGATAAACATGACACCTTTTTATTGCTTCTAACACTATAATTTTTTTTCTTCAATTGTTTTTCCTTATACGATAGAGCTCTTAATTTTATCATGTGGTTTAATGGTTAAATTAACTTAAAAATTTGAATGAGACTGGCAAAATGCTGTAGGATGGAGTCATGGGGAAGAACCTTGTCTTTTAGTGACTTGGGGGCCAACCTCATGAAGAAGATATGGCAGGTGGGGGGCTACGATGTTTAGTTTACACCGGACTACAGTTTAGTCGCCAGCCAAATAGTCTTTGTGTATCTCTGGAGGTTATAATGGAGTCCAAATAATGTTTAATAAAGTTTAAACTTGTTTTTCAAAAAGAGCAGACTCTGTTTTCCGTTCTTTTGTTTTTGTGTTTTTGCAGATTGATGTTAGCAACTTTCAAGAAATTTGCTGATAGGTTCAAGCCTGATCATACTGGGGACAGTCTGTGTCCACAAACACCGGCAAACAGAATAACAGGATCTTCAGAGACAGAACTTCACAATCTTCAACCTCAAGATGGTTCTTCTGAATAAAACATACAACATTCGTTCATTTCATGAACAGAAACGCTCTGAACTACAAAAGAGATATTAGAAACTAAGACAAACAATGACTGTTTTAAGATGCTTTTG
>NW_015557116.1:307813-308092 GCF_001515605.1 Sinocyclocheilus anshuiensis | reverse complement strand
CACTGGGGTGTCTTTAAATCACATAACGGTCATATATAATTGAAATCAGACCAATCAATAAGTGGTTTTTCATTATCAAGCAGGAAGGTGTGATTACAATTAACAAGATGTGGATTCAGTGATTCAAGTTCTCGTGGGGTAACAAGTTAGAAATCTCTTACTTTTAAAGGGAGGGGGAACTATTTTTTTTTCATTCTATTTTGTTCATCATGTGGCAAAACAATAAAGCTTAACCATATAAAAATGCCTTGGAACGTTCTTTTAATATATATATATATA
>NW_015557116.1:304843-307803 GCF_001515605.1 Sinocyclocheilus anshuiensis | reverse complement strand
ATATATATATATATATATATATATCACACACACACAGTATAGCACCGCCATGCTTCACACAACACTTGTTTATATCATGCACTGTACATCGGTAAGGTAAATAGTCAAGTCACCTTTATTTGTATAGTGCTTTATGCATTACTGGTTGTGTCAAAGCAGCTTTACAGTGTCAAACAGGATGGTCAGATGATACAACTTCAACATAATTTAGGCTTGCTGTTCTTTAAGATGCAAACCATTCTGCATATCTCTGATTACAGGAAGTAATACAACAAATTAATCTGATTTTTCTTCTGTCAAAGCCACTTTTGAGTAATGGCATTCAACAGTCTCACTATAAGCGATTTGATTTGGATTTAAAATCTATTTTGAAAGACATTGTGAAAGTTGTCACAGAGAATAATCTGATATTAAAAATGACTGATTCTGGTGAGCCTCTCCCTACAATCAGTAAAAGAGCATCATACTTTCAGAAAGAATTTCCAATAGTTATGCCAACAGAATATAAACTAGACAAAGAATCACAGTCATTTGCATATGTGCCAATTTTGAAAATGTTACAGCTGCTTTTGAACAGATCAGATGTCCTTAATAAAGTTCTTGCCCCTGTTGACAGTGCATGTGGAATTAGCTCTTACAGAGATGGCACTAACTACTCCGAGAATCCTTTTCTGATGGCAGAGAACTTCAGGATTTTACTTACCCTCTACACAGATGAATTTGAGATTGCCAATCCTCTTGGCACTTTGAAAAAGAAACACAAGATGTTCAGTGTTTACTGGGTCCTTGCCAATCTGCCCTCCAAGTATCGGTCTTCTCTTCAGGCGATTCAGCTGGCAGTCTTATATGGATATGAAAAAGTCTCACACCCTCTTGTTCAAGACCTGAAAATTTTAGAGAAAAATGGCATCTTTGTGGAGCGATTAGGAGAATGTGTAAGGGGAACTGTTCTCTGTGTGTCTGCTGATAACCTTCGTGCCCATTCCTTGGCAGGATTCCAAAAGAGTTTCACTGTGGAAAACCCCTGTCACTTCTGTATGGAGAAGAAGAGCGAAATCCAACAGATAAGATGTACAGACAGGAGCATTTGAATCCAGGACCAAGCAAAATCACGACAGGCAAGTAGAAAAGTACATTACTCTTGAGTACTTAAACAGAACAATCAAGCAGTTTCTATACAAGTTCATGGACAAAACTGATCGGCCTCAAATTATTCCAGCTGCATTTGCCTCTAGAGGCACAATTGGTGGCAATGGCCATGAAAATTGGGCACTTCTAAGACTTCTTCCACTCATGATTGGTTTTGATATGCCAGAGAATGATCCGTCATGGGATATTTTAACGCTTTTGAAAGACATTCTGTAACTGGTGACGTCTTTTAGATTCACTGAGGAAACTGTTGATTTCCTTGGGGATAAAATGTCAGA
This sequence comes from Sinocyclocheilus anshuiensis, assembly GCF_001515605.1. Lineage (NCBI taxonomy): Eukaryota > Metazoa > Chordata > Actinopteri > Cypriniformes > Cyprinidae > Sinocyclocheilus > Sinocyclocheilus anshuiensis. Next base: position 306,376 of record NW_015557116.1, on the reverse strand, counting down.
GCATAGAGTTCTGATTTTAACAGCATTTCCTCATTTTGCATTGCGTCCCAAACACCATTACACAGCTAATACGGGTGTATAGGCCCCTAAGAGATGTCTGGACAATGCGTTTCGAAGACAAGCACAAGTTCTTTAAACAAATCACTTGTGGGACAAAAATTTTTAAATATGTCTCTGGCAGTCCGACATCAAAGAATGATGGCATCCCACATGGATTCATTGTCTTTATTCAAACCTTCTTTGCAGATGGAAAAAGTTGCAGTGACACTGATTTCATCTTTTCCTGCGAGTGTTCAGAATGTTCTTCAGCACAGTTTTGGTGCTCAAAGCACTGTCCTTGTTACATCCTCAGTGAGCATTGATGGCATTAAACACTGTCCAGATGTAGTTGTGTCTGCTGGTGCCTGTTCAGGTCTGCCTGATTTCAGGCAAATTATTAAAATTGTTGTCATCAACACAGATGTTTTGTTTGTGTGCAACCAACAGACAGCATGGTACATAGAGCATCTGCGTTCCTATGAACCGTACTGCCATGTACCAGTTATGACAGTCATTAAGCTGTCTTGATTTGATTGACTTATTTCCACTACCAACCTACAAAATACAAGGCAGAACATTTGTTACAGTTAAGCATTTCATCTTGTGCTGAATAATGTCTTGGGTGTAATACTAAAAAGAGCAAGCATCAAATTACTTTCTTCAATTATTTTAGGTTCACAGGACGCAATGGAGACGAGAACTATATTAAGAGTGATTGTGACTGAAAATAATATTCGGAAGATCACACTTTCTAGCAAACCACAAACACTAGACTGATTGAACAACTTGAGCAGCGTCTTGGTCTTCCATACAAATTCTCGGTAACGCTTTAGATTACAATCTGCAATGTACTGCGTAAGTAAACAGAATTTACAGCGTAACTTTTTTTGTAATTACAGTGTATTCAGTACCTCCGTAGGTATAAGGAAACAATATGCAAAGTTTGGGGAATAAAGGAGTAATAATCTGTAAAATGACAAATAATTTCTACTGTAAGTATTTTGAAACTAAGGGGTACCTATTCTAATATTACGTGGTATGTATGACCTAACAACAATCTTATATTTGCAAGCGATTTAGCAAAAACATACACTGTGTACTTTTTTATAGCCTACACATATAAAACACGCTGGTAATTGTTTCAATCCAAACGCTCGGTTGAGACTGTTGGGTTAGGAAGCTGGCTTGATTTGACCCAATTTGGGTTGATATCAGTAATAAGTAACCCAACGTTGCTGGGTTATGAATGTGGAGGACGTGAAAGAGAGCATGCAGCAAGTCACGTGAGTTCAAACGTGAACGGCTCTGTGTGTGACGAAATCCAGTCTGCAGTGCTTAAGACGGGAACGTGTGGAAAATAGGAGAAAACTAATCGAAGCGCAGACGAGGGACAACTTTGAAACTGTCTTGAGTGTGTTCCTTTAAAACTGCAGCAGTGAATGTGGTGAGCGCGAACTGGAAACAGCTGGAATGGCGCATGAGACAAGTCTATCC